>NW_027551562.1:5054671-5085595 GCF_008692635.1 Crocuta crocuta | reverse complement strand
GAGCTTACCCCCCCCCCCCACTGGCCTCAGGTTCTCTCACGGGCCTTCCAGGGTGGGGGGGGCTGCAGCACGCTCTCCCGTGACCCTCAGGAACTAGCCCATCCCCTGAGGGTCAGATCGGAACTTGGGCAGCTTGCCCACAGCTACACTAAACAGTAACCGACTCCCTTCTTGGTGCTTAGAAAACAGGGGGGCGTAAGGAACAGAGTTCCGTCCCCAGAGGGGCTCCCAGTCTCTAGGGGAGAAACAGAAATGGGAGGAGCTCACGTGACCGTCACGGAGGGGACAGGAGGCCCGCGGCACGGAGCTCTGAGGGGGCCTCGGGGAGCCGGGGGCAGCCAGGCTAACCCCAGGGAGCCAGGGCGCTAGAGCGCGGCTGCTGGGCCTGGCCACCCGGCTCAAACCCTGGGGAGCACTCACCAGCCGGGGAGCGGAGGCCACGCTCGCTGTGTCGGCCACCTTGACTGAGCGGTGGGCTGGAAACCTCACCTTCTCTGGGAGCCACTGGGGGGGGAAGATGAGCTATGACTTTCAAAGAGTGTGCACAGGCTCCCCGTTCCTGGGAACAGGCAGAGTTGGCCACCGGCACAGGAGCAGGTGTGTGTCTGTGTGTGTGTGTGTGTGTGTGTGTGTGTGTGCAACCACATGCGTGTATCTACTTCTTGCTTGACTTCACAGTTTATATAACTTATTTTTGCATGAGACGTGGGCAAAGGGCTAAGGCTGGTCTGCAGGACAGAGATACCCATTCATGAGATGCATCTTGCTGCCGCGTCCTAGAGCCCGAGCCTCCTCCTTTCCCAAAGGGTCCATGTCGTGGCCACCTCTGGGGCCATGCCAGCAGCCATCTGGGAGTGTCCAGGCTTCCTCCCCAGTCACGAGGGTCCAGTACCTGCTCTGGGGAGGCCTCCCTAGTGCAAGACACTGTGTGACGAGCTATGCAGCTGGCAGGAAGTTCCGGACCCTGGAAATAGCCTCCAGCTCTGGGCCGTCGCCTGGCTCGCCCTTCGTCATTACAGCCTGCTGGCTCTGCCCGAGAAAGCCCTGTCCCGGCAGCTTGTGAAAGCAGCCAGACTCTGGACTCCTGGGTTGATCCTGGGGCCCTGGCTGTTCTCTCATCAGAAAAATGTTGCAGGACACCGAGCTCGTTCTTCTTAAAATGCATGTGCACTTGAACAGGCTCTACATCCAGACCCGCTGTGGTGTCAGGACTGAGAACCCCAGGCTGGAGGCCCAGAGGGGAGTTCCGGCGCTTCTCCCTGGCCTTGACGTGGGCCGGGAGGGCACACGTCCCTGGTCTGTCACCACGCTGCTGTCTCGGGGGCTGGGGAAGTTCAGCCTTCAACCTTCTCATCCTCTCCTTCCAAGTGCAGGTTTCTAACTTGCCGACTGGCATCAGGAGCCTCCGGACACTGTTGTAGAAACAAGCCAAGTGCCCGAGAAATGTCTCCTGCCTGCCCCCTCCCCCCACCTTGCACAGGATGGGTGATGTGGAGTCCAGGGAAGCAGGGGTGATGGAAGGCCAAGGACAGTTCCCCTGGAACAAACCTTAGGGACCAGGACACGATTGTCACCTTCACATTCTAGAAGCTTTGTCAGGCAGAGAAGAGGCTGAGCTGGTTTTTTATGGCCTAAAGGTCGATGAGGAGAAGCAACAGGAAAGCAAGTTTTCGGTCAGTATCAGGAAAAACCAGTTTTCCCAGCCTCTCCTCTCCTCTCTGCTCCCCGGGCTCCATACTTCCATCCCCATATGAGGGATGAGTGCGCACCGTGTACTGAGCACTGCGCCGATGTCTGGAGATGTCACTACGGACGGGATCCACTCCCTGCCCTCCAGGGGCCTGCGGTCCAGCTGGGGAGGACAGAATGAAATGAGCCCCCTTCTCTGGCTCCCTCATAGAAGCTTCTGTCCTGACACTTTTCACACTCTCTTGCCAGAGCTGTGCCACAAGGAACGAGCTGCCTTGAGAATGAGTTCCTTGTCAATGGGGGCGTGCAAGCAAAAGCAGCAGAGGTTGTCGGTGCTGTTTTTTTGGGAAGGAGTGGGAGAGAGGTGGCAGTCTTACACTGAAGGCTGGGCAGGATGCTCACTCCTCCGGGTGAAGGACTTTGGTCAAAGGTGGGTCATATTCCCGGGATCCTCCCCTGTCCCTGTGAGGCCAGAACTGCTGATTGGCAAGGAGTGCCAGCCTCCCTCCCCAGACCCACAGAGCTCCTCAGCACGGCTCCTCGCTGCGATTCCCAGCGGCCCCCATGCTTTCCCACCATTCATGTGGCTCCAGTCCACTGTGGCATGTGGACGAGCCCCTTTCTCCCCACCCCCTCTCCTTCCCAGAGGCGCTGGAGTCACAAGAGCCGTGCACTGGGGAACGGGCCATCCTGTGGGGTCCCCAGTGACCGGAACCCAGGGACACAGGGGAACAGATTTAGCCAGGCCTCAAAAGACCCTGAAGCACTACCAGGAATTTATCCAAAGGATACAGGAGTGCTGATTCATGGGGGCGCATGCACCCCAATGTTTATAGCAGCACTATCAACAATAGCCAAATTATGAAAAGAGCCTAAATGGCCATCAACTGATGAATGGATAAAGAAGATGTGGCTTATATATACAACGGAGTATTACTTGGAGATCAAAAAGAATGAAATCTTGCCATTTGCAACTATGTGGATGGAACTGGAGGGCATTATGCTGAGTGAAATCAGTCAGTCAGAGAAAGATGGATATCATATGTTTTCACTCATATGTCAATCTTGAGGAACTTAACAGAAGACCATGGAGGAGGGGAAGGGGAAAAAATAGTTACAGAGAGGGAGGGAGGTAAACTATAAGAGAATCTTAAATGCAGAGAACAAACTGAGGGTTGATGGGGGGGCAGGGGCGAGGGGAAAGTGGGTGATGGGCATCGAGGAGGGCACTTGTTGGGATGAGCACTGGGTGTTATATGGAAGCGATGAATCATGGGAATCTACCCCCAAAACCAAGAGCACACTTTATACACCATATGTTAGCCAACTTGACAATAAATCATATTAAAAAATAAATCAATAAAGATGATTTGAAGATAAAATCAAAAGACCCTTTCCACGGACCCCTGGGGGGTGGGGGGGACACACTTCTCCATGGAAGGGGCTGCCCACGTGGCTGCTCACCAACATGAAGCCCCGCTCAGACAAACATGGCCGCCCACTGCAGCCCCAATCCCTCCACCTGCCTCTGGCGCTCCTGAAGCCCATCTCAGTGATTTCAACAAAGGCGTGAAGAGTGACAAACAGCATGAGGGTCTGCAGAGCACGGGATCGCGGAATCCATCTCCCTGTGGCTCTGTGAGCTAAGCAGCCGGGGAATGAAATGTGTCCCCTCCCTCTTTACTTATTTTTTCTTTTCTAGGTTGTACACTGTGACGACTTTTAAAACCTGAGCCATAGCTCACATACAGTATACGAGTTTCAGGTGTAGAACGTAGAGATTAGACAGTTCTGTACATCACCGACATGCTCCCTACAATGAGTGTGGTCACCCGCTGTCAGCACACAGAGTTATCACGGTGTTATTGACTCTATTCCCTATGCTGTGCTTTCATTCCCTGAGACATTTAGTTTATAACCGGAAGTTTGTACCTCTTTATCTCCTGCACGTATAGTACCCATCCCCCACCCCCTTCGCCAATGGCAACGACCAGTTTGTTCTCTGTATTTATGAGTGTTTCTATTCTGCTGTTGCTTGTTCACTGGTTCTGTTTTTTAGGCTCCACCTATGAGTGAGCTCGTATGGTATTTGTCTGCTTGTCTTTGTCTGACTCATCTCCCTCAGCATAATAGCTTCTGGATCCATCCATGCTGTCGGGGGTGGTGATGTCCCCTCCCTCGTTACCTCCAGGCATCTGGATACTAAAAGAACAGCTCAGAGACAAGAGCGACTTCAAACCAAGTACCTGGTACATATATTTTTTTCCGCTGCTTTTAAATTATCTTTATTTTGTGTCGGTTCTTTTTTTACTTTAGCTTCTTCTCTGTGTTTTAATATTGTAAGACTCCTCAAATCCTTTCCAAGGGGTAGGCAGAATATAAATGACAGATGAATAAACACATAAATAAGTAAAAAGGACACAAATGTCTTTTCCAAATCAGTCTTTCATTCCTTCGTGGGTGTTTGCCATTCAAGGCAAATGCACAGCTTATTATGTGTCCCGACCATTTACCCCTTGCTGGCCTTTGCTTACCCAGCATTTATGAAGCACCTATTGTGTGCTGGTGTGTGCTGGGCTCTGGGGGTACACAGGTGAGGAGAGAGGGCTCCTGCGGAGCTTGCTCTCTGGGCTCCGGGAAGGAAGCAGCCTCCGTCAGTCATGAACTACTCCCGGAACGTGTGCACCTGTGGGTGTGCGTGGGGGTGTTCCTAAATGATGCTCTGGTGAAAAGATTAGAGGTGCCTGGGAACCCAAGATACCCAAGTCTCTGTTCCACGAACCTCCTCCACCAGCCCATCGAGACGCCCAAGGTCAAGGGAAACCAGATGAAGGATGGAGACAGACATGATGAGGGCTCTGGTCTCTCACCCCAAGGTTGGGCACTGAGCCTGTGAGTAGGTAGGTGGAGCCCTAAAGGCAGACACAAAGGACCATATTAAGACTTCGCCCTTCTTCCTAACTGGGTTTTGGGTGAGTGAGGCAGGACCAGGATGCTGCCTCTCTCATGCTAGAAGGGCTATAAAGACAGGGCTGAGAGCCCCAGTGCCGACAGCAGGCAGGGGATGGTGGGGGCTGTGGCCAAAGGCCCTTAATTTCTTGTGGGAAGGAGACATATCACCTCAGATGCCACCCAACCCTACTGTAGTGCTCACCACATCCTTGGCCTTGACCCAGACTCTAGGTAAGGGTGACCTTCCTCAGCTCCCCCTAGAGTCTTACCCCCTAAAGAGATTTATTTTTGGCAATAGCAAATTCCCAAATCCAAACCTGAGCCCTGAGAGGTCCTCTAACTCTAAGTAGGGCACCCATGATAGAACCTTCCAGAAACCAGGAGGCCTCTATCCGAGGTCACTCCCGAGAAAGAAAACCCTGTGGTGACGAAGCCTTAGAGTCGCTGGGCCTCACGGAGGAAGGGGCTCTGAAGTCTGGTCGGTGGTTTCCAGCACTGTTCCTGCAGCCTGGGTTTGCGGACGGTGAGCACAGGACAGAATCCAGAGGGGCTCCGGGGCTGGGCCTTTCTTTCCCAGCATAGCTCCTGGTTCAGTAGCTGTTCATGTGGGTAAGATGCTGTTTGCAGAGAGCACTGTGAGACTGCTGGCCATGTGCAACCAGCCACGAAATGGAGGAATCCCTTCCCTGGCTGGAGGAAGGATCCGGCACCTGCCTGAGCTCCTGGGTAGTCAAGGGTGGTGTAAGTTCCTATCTTGCCCATCCAGGGTCAGAGCCACTTGAGACCTCAGAAGTCAGGTGAGTGGAGAGTAAAATGACACCTTCTATTACGTGTCTATTACTTGTCACAGAGGGCGGAGGTCAGTATGCACTGTTCTCTCTTTCTTTATAACATTCCTTCATGCAGGCTATGCATCCTGTTAAAAGACTACATTTTCCAGGCTCCCTTATGGCCAGGAGTGACCAAAGTGCTAAGTACTGGACAAGAAGATAGGAGGCAAAATCTGTGTCAGATTTCCAAGACGGTTGTGTGAGAGGAGCTGACCGCGCTGGGACAGACACCCCGTAGTCCTTCCTCTGCCTCTTGCTGCCAGCATGGAATGTGGAGGTGATGGCAAGAACTCTAGCAGCCATCTTGACCTGCGAGGTGACTCTTAAGATGAACGACTGTACTCAGGGTGGAAGAGAGAAAGGTTAGGAACTCGATGGCCCTGTGGTCATTGTACCAGCCCTATGTTACCTGGTTTATTTGAGGAAGTCTTTCATGACAGAGAAACAAACGTCTATCTTGTTTAAATCAGTAATTTGGGGTTTTCTTTTATACACAACTAAATATTGGTTCCTCATTAGAAAGTGTGATTAAAGGAGCACGTGGCTAAATGGACTTGTCCAAAACTTTTGCTTCCCTGATGATCCAAGCCCAGAACTTGAGACAGTTGCCTCTCTCTCTGAAGGGAGAATCTGGTTTCCCATGGATGGCATATTGTCTCAGATCACTGCCTCCCTCTGGTCCTGCCTCCAGATGGAAGACAAGAGAGAAGATTCCAGTGTGCACAGTCTTCTGACAGATCAGACCCCAGCTGCGAAAGTCCAGAGGAACTCCTCATGGGGATTTAAGGAGCGGGACGCAGGTTCCACCATAAGACAGCCCTCCCTTTCTCCGGAGAGACGAAATCATTCTGCCATTGAACGGCTGACCGCTGGAAGGCTCCTTATACTGAGCTGGAAAATCTCCATTCTGGGGGGTAACACCCGCTGGGTATAAGTTCTGCCCACATCCACACAGATGAGCCTAATCTCTCTTCGAAGGGTCTGTGGATACTTCAAAACAAATGGAGAGCCCAAACTGTAGCATCGCCAGATGAAATATAGGACATCCAGTTAAATCTGAGTTTCAGATAAATAATGATTTTTTTTTTTTGGTAGATTATGTCCCAAATATTACAAAGAACATGCTTATATTGAAGGACTTATTTGTTGCCTATCTGAAATTCAAATTGTTCAGGGCGTCCTGTGTTTTTATTTGCTAAATCTGGCAACCTTAGCCTAGAGGCACCAAATTTCCAGACATTCACATGGGCCCACTCCAGCGTTTCAGAGAGGCTGTAATGTGAAGAAAAATGCAGAGGCAGCTTGTCTGTGGGGCCCACCTGCCTCGCTCTCCTCTCTCTCTGCCCATGATCCTCTGCGGCTGATCCAAACCCTGCCTTGCTCCCAAATCTGAGCCTTGTCTGTTGACTGTAGTCCACACCAAGCCCACAGCCACCCGCCCCCCAACTCCGCGGCGGCCATATTCCAGTTCAGCCTCCCTGGGATCAGCCCCACTCAGGGCTGAGCCAATCAGAGTCTTCATCCTCCCGGCTACGGAGATTGGCTGGGAGCTGGCAACACGTGACGCGGCCTGTCCAATCAGAGTGGACCGCAGAGACCCTGCGGGGTAAGGGTGGCCCGCGTCTCCCCTGCAAGGACCCTCTGCCTCCTGATACCCGAGGGCACCCAGTCCCCAACCGGCCCCAAGAGACAAACTAGCTCTGACCTCTGGACTTTGCTGCTTACTCGAATCAATGATTCCACTTTGGCTGAAAGCCAGTTTGTTCTCGATTTTACTGACACGCGCAGACCAGAGGCTCCTGATAAAAATTTCAAAAACGGGCGTAAGTGAGAGTCCAGAAGGCCTGTGTCATCCTCGCCGGCAAAATGTGCGGGGCACGTTGCTGCCGCTCAAAGACTCCGGATCCCCTTACCCTTTATGGGGTTCCCAGGGCGCTCCCACTTAACCCCAGAGCAAGTCGTACTGCAGTTCATCAGGGAGACAGAGATTCCTACGGGTAGCAGCTAACATGTAGTCCTCGGGCCAGCTGTGAACTGAGTACTGGGTACACCCCACTTGACAGATGAGGAGACAGAGGTTCACAGAGGTGACCTGCCCTGCCCATGGCAACATGGAGAGACCGGAGGTGAGGCTGGGGTTTTCCCCGCCAGTCCAGTTCTGGAGCCTGGGCTCTTGGTGCCGAGGGGCGTCCTGGCTACGGGCATCTCAAGCAGTTAACAGAAGCCGCCAGCTAGGAACGCGGAAAACCCGCTGCTCTGGGAATCCTAGGGAGGTGTCAGATCCTGGCCGCCCCCCTCCCAGCTCAGGAAAGGCCTGCCTGCCCACCCCTCCTCACCTCTCTGTGCTCGTCTGCCCTTTAGGGACCCGAAAGTCCATCTTTCCCGGATTGGCAGCATTCAGTGCATGGGGAGGAGGCGGAGGGGCAGGTACGGCTTAGGGATGGTGATAGCTCCTTGCCGCCCTGTGCTCGGGGGGTGGGGAAGGAGCCCCGTGAGTGGAGCCCATGTGGCAGCATGCAGGTGGATTGGTCTAACTTAGAAGAGCATCTNAAAAAAAAAGAAGAGCATCTCTGGCCGCCCTGTGGAAGCCAAGGGGACAGGAAAGATGCTGCTTTAGCCACGGGGAGACTCTGCTCCTACGGACGGAGCTTCCCAGGCACCAGGTGGTAGTGGTATCTGGGGCTGGGGTCCCTGGGCAGCCCAGGCTTTCTGACCTGGCCGCTGCTGGACAAAGTGTCCGTCCACACTGCGGGAATGCCCAGGGGACGGGGGGAGGGTGGGGAGAACCTTGGCCTCAGGGGCGTATGTGAGTCCTTACTTCTTCGCTCTCCTTCCGGCACACCCTTCAGACGTGCCTGGAGGGCGGGGGGGAAAAGCAAGCTTTGGGTTCAAACAGGTGTTCTCGCTCATGGGATTCTTACTAGGATTCTTCCCTCCCTCACTTCCACGAGGCAGTTTGCTGCTTCTACAATGTGGATCTCAGATGCCTCTCCCCCAAACTGACCCCCCAGCGCACTTCACTGCCCTCAGAGTCAAGTTCTAGCTCCCTGGCAAGACAGCAAAGTGTTCCTGGACTTCTCAGTAGGCTGTTTCCCGCCCTGCCCCTCCCCAGCCCGGCCTCATCACCCCCTCCAGTCACACAGACCTGCCTGTATCCACTGCACACACTCTCCACTTCTCCCCGTTATACTCCGCTCGTGCCCCTCTTTGTCTGGACTGTCCATCTCCCCCCAGCCGACGCTTCCCCACCTGCAAGAAGGAGCTCAAGCACTGCCTCTTCCAGGAAGACTTCCTGGCCCCACCTTCCTGCCTTGTGCACCTGACACTCTCCACTACCCCTGTCTCCAGGCTGACGGGATGCTGCTGTGTGTTCTCCCCGAGGCTCATATCTTGGGGTCACTTGAGCCTTGCAGTTAGCCTCAGTCTCTTTTTGCTTTGGCTGCTGGGATGCTCGGAGGCCCATGTTAGGCTTCATGGGATACACGTTGCTGCCTCGTCTCACCTTCCTCCGGCTGTGTCTCATTTTCTCACGCCCGCTTGCCTTCCTCCCATTTTCTCATCTTTTCCTTTTATCCTTTTGTGTAGCAGGAAACCATCCCCGAGTCCTTCTACGGTGAATGACACAGGCACCAAAACAGACGCACAGAAATTACAGAAAGCCACCAACTTCTATGAATCCCATTACATAGCTAATAGGAGCAATGCATTTCCCGGAGAGGCAGAGAGACGGCGTGTCTTCCCCTCACAGAATGTAAAATGCGGGTGGTATTTAAGGGAAACGAAAAATAAATTGTTCTGGCTCCTTCCCACCACCCACCTCCCGCTGAGTTTCCCCTTCGGAATCTGTCAGGAAGTCAGAATTAAGAGGTTGCTTATGTCACGTAAAGCCTCCTGGCTTGTTAGCAGGGCCAGGACGTCCCCGGTCGGGGGCCTCACTCCCAGACCCGAGCGTTTGTGATGGCATCGGGGTCACCGGGCGGCCCGAGACGTGCCTGTTAGCTTCCTACTGAGGACGCAACGAGTCACCACAAACGCAGCGACTTATCACAACACAGACCGCTTACCTGAAAGCGCTGGGGTTCCGAGTCCCGTCTCACTGGCCTCAGGGGGCTAAAATCAGGGTCTTGGCAGAGTTCTTGATGAAGTTCTCCGGGGAGAAGCGGCTTCTCGCTCCCGGGGCTGCCTCACCCCCGGCGCCTTCCTCTCCACCCTGACGACCCGGGATCGCCTCCTCGTCTCAGGTCCTTAACTGAGTCACACACCAAGTCCCTCAGGTACTCACAGTCCTGGGGTTAGGGCACGGTTATTTTGGGGGCATATTCTGTCTAGTACAGTGTGGGTCCCCCCGAAGCCAGCCCTAAATAAGGACTTGGGGGGCGTCTGGGGGGCTCAGTCAGTTGAGCGCCCGACTTTGACTCAGATCACGATCACACAGCTTGTGAGTTCGAGCCCCGTGTCGGGCTCTGTGCTGAGAGCTCAGAGCCTGGAGCTGCTTCAGATTCTGCGTCTCGATCTCTCTCTGCCCCTCTCCTGCTCTCTCTCTCTCTCTCTCAAACATAAATAAAGATAAAAAAAAAAAAGATAAGGCCTTGGGTGCAAATTGTGTCCTCGGAGGCGACAGGGAAGCACTGGGAGGGAAGGGCCAAGAGAGGGCGTGTCGATGGGATGTAGCCGCTCGAGGCGTCTGGGGCTAAGTCCCCCCGAGGTCCCTCAGAGAAACTGGATAAAACAGGCCTCCGAAGTGTCATACTCAGAGGCGAGGGACATGGGGAGTTTACCCACCAAAGGCCATTGGTTTTTCATCCCTCATTGGCTGAGGGTTTGTCCTGGGGCAGGGGTTCGGTGGGCAGCCCCTGAGGCGGGGAGCGCTGTCCTCCAATGAGGGCTCATCCCCGGAAGCCCGCGGGGTCCCCCTGCAGCCGAGAGACTGGCAGAAGGGAGCCCCCACTGTCTGTGTCCGTGAGGTTTGCGGCGCGGGAGCAGTGCCCGGACAGGCTCCGTGACTTTGCTGCCGGAAGGCGAGGAAGGGGAGCCAGGGGGGAGATGCAGGGGGCAGTGGGAGCCCGGAGCTGATGGTCTGTGCAGAGGGAGGGGTGTAAGCGGCCACTTGCCTCGCCCGTCCCCACCATGCGCACCCTGGGACTGCAGGCTGGACACATGATGGTTCTAGAAAGCCCAGAAGCAGAGGCGCATTTGGTTTTGGACATGTATGTAGCAGTCACTCTCTTTTCCACAGGAGACACCCTAGAACTTTCTTAGAACCCATAAGTGCATGCGGTGGTGGAGAAAAGCAGAGCACAGGCCCCGGAGCTGGCACGGAGGAGGAAGGGCTGTCAGCGCAGCTGGACCGAGGGCAGGAGGCCCCGGCCTCTCGGGTCGTCCCGCACGAAGTCTGGGGTCCAGGGAGGCCGGGTGGAGGCTGCCAGCAGCTGCTCGGGCCCTTCTTGACGTGTGGGTTTGCCCTCTTTGGCCCCGGCCCTCTGACGAGGGGAGCTGGGGAAGAGAAGGCACATCTGTCCTTAAGTCCCTTGACCCCGAGGTGGCACCTGTCAGTGCCCCTCACTTGCCCGGGGCAAGAGCCAGATGCCACGTGGCTTGTGGGGAGCTCAGGGGCCCCGCATGGATCCCGGGCAGGCGGGCATCTCGGAGGGTCACACATCACGGAGGTCGAGTGGGGACACGGTCGTGGCTCTCAGGGTCACCGTGGGAATAGTACTGTCCCACGCACCCCACACGACGCCCGGCCCACGGGAAGTGGCCGCGGAGACTCGGTCCCTCCCCTTCCTCACGGATCTGGTCTGAGCCTCTTTCCACTGTGTGGGGCTAACCGAGGCCGCTGCCCCCTCACCCCTGCCTTTTTGGCCGCTCTTCCTGCCATTTTAATAAAACTCAGCAAACAACTGCTGTCCAGCGAAAGCCCTCGAAATGGCTCCAGTGCTCTTGAAATGGCTGCAGAGAAGGGGCCAGAGCCTGGGGTACAGCTTGTGACCTTCCCCCGCTGACACGCTCGCGGCCCTGCTGAGCGTTCATCTTGGAGAGAGAGGGAGCCGGGCCCTGGCGCCCCTGCCAGTCCCCTCCCGTCCCCAGCCCCGTGGCCTGATGCGTTCCGTAAAGCATCTATTTACAAAGCAGGTCACAGAGAGCGCCGCTGTCTAAAAATAGAAAGTCATTATGAGCAGACAAGTGTCTGAGCTTGTCCTGCGAGAGCTAGGCAGCTTCTGTTTTCCGTCCCTCGTCCCCTTTCTGCTTCTCTGCCCTGACGCCCCTCCTTCTCCTCCCACTGCCCATGGCTCCCACCTGCCCCTTGGCCCCAGAGCCTGCGTCCTGCGGGGCCCCGGGCCAGCTGTGCCCAGGTCGGGCTTTGATCCTCTCAACCAACCCGGTGAGGCTGGGCCATCGCTCCGGTTTGTCAGCTGAGGAAAGCGAGGCTCAGAGGGTACGGGGCTGTCCCCAGATCAGGGAGCCAGGAGACCATAGAGCTAGGAGGGGAGGGGGGTCGGTCTTGGGGGTGTGTCCCTCACACTGGACACACCACGTCATCACCACGTCATGGAGACAAGTGCCCTGTGCCCTGGCATCTTGAAGAGTCGCTGGGAATTGCAGGGTCCCTTTCCCGGGCAGCCAGCCCCAGGACAGCCCGGCCCCGGGCTGCTCCCACGCTGAGCTCAGAGCTCTGACTACCCCCACGCCACGTATACAGCCTGCTTGACACCCCCTCCCCGCAGGCCTCATGGCATTGCAGCCTCCCAGGGAGGACGGCTTTTGGTGAGACAGCCATGCCCAACACACGCTTGTAGCATCGGCCCAGCACAGCCTGCGTGGGCTCCAGAGCCTGATCTGATCCGGAGTGCTCCCTCCACAGATCTCCCTCCTCCCAGCCTCTTCCCCTCCTTCCCAGGTCCCGAGGACCTACAGGGTGCCAAAAACACCCCACAGTGTGCTAGGCCTTACAGACAAGGACACGGAGCAGCGTGGCTGGTCGGAAGGCCACACGTGGGTCTCTACATTCTGGCTGCCGCCCCTCAGGGGGTCTAGGCCGTGTATGTGGGTGGGGGGGGGTCTGTGGTCCTACTTGCCCCTGATAAGCCTCTTGGTTCTGGGGTCTGCCCCTACCCCACCCCCGCCCCCAACAAGTGAGCCGTCAGCACCTGCCAGGACCCTGAAGAGAAGCGGGTCAAGAGGCAGCTCTCCCCACTGGGGGGCCATCTCTGGTGCTTTCTGAGAGCAAAGCGGTGTAGCAAGCTCCCTTCCCAGGCCTGAGCTGACAGGGAGCCGGAGCCAGGCCCACGGGCTACGGTTCAAGTAACCATCTACCGAGGTTCAGGCAGACGACCGAGTTGTGACTTTCTCTGTTGCCACACAATGGTGAGTGGGGCCACGGCCTCGCCGCTGGGGCCATGGTGTTAAATGNGGCTCTGAGCCCTGGCTGAGCAGTCCATGCAGAAAGCAGGTGGAAGCTGTGGCTCATCTGCTTTATCATGAAAAGCTGGCAGTTTCGATGTTCGTGTTGAGCTGGTTGGTAACAGATGAAAGAAGCTAAGGGCCTGCGTGAGCCAAGGAGAGCTTGCAGGCCGCACATAAGCAGAGGACCAGGCGTGTCGCTTAATATTGTTTAATGAAAAGATAAATTTCTCTAAAGCATCTACGGTTTGACCTCAGTTATTCCAGATTATGGATTTGTAGGGAACAAGGTCTGACGGAAATAAATATTCTGTAATACGATCACACCCTTTGGTTTCAGATGGAGATGCCCCGTCCTGGGAACAGCTCACCTCAGTCAAGCCCGTGCGCTCTTCGGAAGGATTCATGCGACATGCGTTTTCCACTATGAAAATAGCTTATCGTTGCCCATTATGAACATCGTATCCCTCTCAATCTAGAGAGTTCAAGCCCAGAGGCCTTCACTCCCCTCACTCCTGGAAGTTTCTGGATTCAAACGGTCCCCAGAGATAGAGGCCAGACATAGGCTTGGAACCAGCTGCTCCACCCTTTCTGGCCTCTGGCTTTTCTGCTTCTGAAGATTTGGGATCTTGCCTCTGTGTTCATCAGGGGATTCAGGATTGGGGGAACCCTGAATTTCCTGCCCGAAAAGGGAAGCAGATCCAATTGCCTCTTTCTGCACTATTGTGTGACAGGGATGGATTCCTTTGGGCGGTGACATTGATTTCCCCCCACAGCTGCTGGCTGCTGCCCCCGGGACATGGCTTGGGGAGAAGGAATTAACACATCATAGTGTTAGTGTAGGGACAGCATCCTGCGTTTTGTTCAGCAGAAACACCTGCATTAGGAGAGAGGAGAAATCTCAACGTTCTCTGGTTTCCGGTTTTTAGAAAATGTGTGTGTGTGAGCTTCCTGGCACCTTCTCTCCTCCCTTAGTCCATGAGCCACTCCGGGCCAAGGCCATCCTTCCTCCCCGGAGCCCCTGGACCCAGCATGGCCACCATTATGGCAGGTGCTCTGTCAGCGCTTGACGGATCAATAGCGGCCACGGTTATACCGTCTCTCTTCTCCCGCCCGTGACGCAACTACATCGTCCCCGAGCCCATGCCTCTGAGAGTCTCTCAACAACATCCCAGGGCCGTTATGCAGAATCTCCACTTAATGGGTGAAAGAACGAAGACTCGGTTGATGGGGAGGGAGAGAAGGCTGAAAACACAGGCATGGCTCTGGAGGACCGAACCGCTGATGCGACATCGGGGGCTACCTCCCGATGGCCAGGGCACACGGCACCTTATGTGAAACCCAAGTGGCCCAACCTGGAAGAAATGGGCAGAGGAGCTACTCGCTCAGCCTCTTGCTTCCAGTGGGTGAGATGGTTGGAGGCAGGGCCCAGCAAGCAGCTCCAGAGCAGGGTTGGGGGGAGGGGGTCCCTTGAGAGAAGAGAGTCAAGAGCCTTCTGGGGGCGGGGGGGGTGGGCAGCTGATGGCGCTGGAAGCAGCAGGTGGGAGATGAGTAGAGAAACTGAGGCCAAAGCCCCCTCCCCCCACTTCAGGGGCCACAAGGGTGAGAGGAAGGCTGCGAATCAATGGCGGTAGGGTGACAAAGTACAGGTCAAGTACAACGCACGGGGTGGCTGGCAGATTCGAGTTCCCACTTGCTGGGAGGAGGGCGGGGGCTGCCCAGGTTCCCTGAAGTAGAGGACGGTCCTTCACCCGGCAGGCATTTCACTGCGCACCTGCTTGTGCGCGGGGCGTGGGGATGGGGGGCGGGTCCCTGTCTGAGGAGGGGACCCGGGTACGGTGGCGAGGGTTTTCACACCAGCACAATGGGGGCGGGTGGCGTCTACGCTGAAAGTGCATATGTGTGTGTGTGTGTGAGTGTGTTGGGGGGCGGTGTCTTCATGACAGTTAACGGCTAATACAGATCCCGTGCTTACAAGGCACCAGGCCTCCCTCGACCGCACTTCTGAGGTCAGTGCTACCCCATCCATCTTGTAGGTCAGGACACAAAGGCACAGAGACGGGAAGGAGCCTGTGTGGGAGGTGACTGGTGTCCGGGACGGCCCCCGAGATCCCCACCTGGTGGCGTTGGCCCCTTGGGTGTAGCACCCCCCCTCCAGTACCGGGGCTGGTGTGTTGCCCAGTGGGTGGGCGGGGTTAGGGGATGACAGTCCCGGCTCCGTGCGGCGCACTCCCTCACCTGGGGGCTCCCTCTTAGCCCACTTGCCTGGGCGGAAGCCGGCTGTCAGCTTGTGAGGACACTGAGGTGACCTATGTGGCCAGGCACGTGGGGACTTCCAGCCCACAGCCCGTGGGTGGCTCTGTGGGGGGCTTCTCCAGCCCCGGTCAGGCCTGCGGTTTGTCACCTCCTGAGCTCTGAGCCAGTCAGAGCGTCCCCGACTCCTGACCCTCAGAAAACAGATGACACGGTCAGTGCTGCTCTTTTGGGTTTCTGAGTTCTGGGGCAGCTTGTGACGCAGGGATTGGTCGCTTACACACCAAGGTTTCCAGTCTGCTCAGTGCGGATCTGCTCCACAGGCTGCTCGCCGACGCCCAAACAGGGGACGATTTGTCGGAAGGGAGTCTTGGGTCAAGGGCAGAGAGCATGACTGAGCCATCTGGGCAAGTGTGGGCACGTACGTTTGGAGCCCGGGAAGTGCGGGCACATACGTTTAGGTGCTGTGTGCGGGCAGGCGCAGACCAGGGCATCGGGAAAGGGGTCAGAGCCCGGCGTCCGGGGAAGAGTCTGCAGGGAACCAAACCCCACAGGTCGCCCCTGGGCAGGTGCAGGGGAGGGGCTGTGAGCTTCCGCACAAAAGCATCTTTTGCTCCATTTTGTTCCGAGCAACCGCACCGCACCGGGCCCAGGGCATCTGCAGAAGATCCTCCGGTCACCAGAAAGAGGGGCGTGTTTTGGGGTGGCAGCCAGCGGTATGCTGACAAGTCCAGGAAGGTATCCCGTTAAGGAGCGAGGCTGCAGGGTCTAATATAAACGTGGTGAAAAGGCCACCCACCGCCTATTAGTTTTAAAACCATGGAAGTCACTCCGATCCTTCAGTCAAACGCTAGAACGTAGAATGGGTATTTCAGCCTGCCCTGCCCAGGAAGCTGCCTGGAGCCAGAGAGGACCCCGGGGAGAGGACCCCGAGGAGGAACCCCGGCTGAGATGGACCGCATCGGACTTAACCTGAGAAAAGTCCAGAGTTTCACGTCTAAAGGGTTCCTTTGTTCAGCCATGCTGCTGTTGTGTGCCGCACAACTCACCAACCCCGGGGACACTCAAAGAGCCTTTGCAGAGCTGGGTCCTGGGCCCAGTGGGGAAGAGTGTCACCTAAGAGGAAGTCTGTCGAGCGTCGCGGGGCAGACGCTCCAGCCCCAGGAGACCTGAGGCCTTGGGGCCACTGCTGGCCTAGCTGTCCCCCCTCCCGTGCTGACGGCTCACCCACCTCTCTGCACCAGCCGGGCCTCTCCCCACCTGCACCCCCCATCTCACACATTGGGTCATGTGGCTCTTTTGTTCAAACCCCTCCCGTTGAAATAAAGCCCTCAGGTGGCCCCAGATGCTCTGGTCCCCCGGTGCCACCCTGATCTCACCGCAGTTCTCTTTGCCCCTTGGTCATTTGATCACCTCTACACCGGCATCCTCAAGCTCCCAAGCACGTTCCCACCCCAGGATCTTTGCACGTGTTGGGTGAGGCCTTGGTGTGGCTTGTTTATTTTGCTAGGTCCCTGCTAAAATGTCACCTTGCAGTTCCTCTACCATACTAATTAGTGTAACCCCCCCTCCCGTGACGGTGCTCTCAAGTCCCTCACCAGCACTGTCACCACCTGGCATTCTCTGGGTTTGTGGCTGGTGGCCTGTCCCTTCCGGCTGGAAAGGATCCTTTCCGAGGAGGGGGTCCTCCATTTGTTCTCCGCCTGCTGTCACGTGTAGGGCAGTGCCCGGCACAGGCGAGACTTTTGACGTATACATTTAATGCATTAAGTAATGGAGGCAGTAAAAGAAGAGGCCAAGATTACGGTACTAAGAGTGAGAGCCAGGAGAAGCGGACTGACAGAAGAGGAGTTGGAAAGTTCGAATCCCCGGGATTCTTATTTGCAAGTGTATGACTAATGTCACCAACTCGGTAGGTGAGAGGCTGCAAGAAACAGGGACGCTCGACTTCTTTTCCATTTATGACCATCTGGCTTATGTTCTAAAGTTCCTGTTTGTTTAATTAGTTTCAAACAACAGGGTCCCCAGGGCCAGTCGTCACCGTGCCCCGCCTTCCTGAGCGCGCGCTGCTGGGCACTCAGCCTTGGGGCCGGGGCAGCCACCCGCAGCACCCTCTCCTAACCAGAACTTTCCGTCCTTGCACTTCCGAGCTGCAGAAATGTGGGTCTGGCAAATGCAAAGTCAGGGCTGACTGCAGGGGCAGGGGATGTGTTTTTAGGTGTGTCATGAGAGGCGAAGGAAATGCGAGCTTCTTCGAGGTTATTGTGCGGTTAACACAATGCACCCAACGTGGTATATATACACTGTCAAAGCTAATGCCTTGAGGAAACGGGTCTTTGAGGTAGGGGATGGACACCGTAACAGCGCACCAGACTCTTGAAGTTCCAAGACTAGGGAAACCTGTCGTGTGAGCTTCCAGCAGAAGGAAGCAAACATTCTCCTGGGGCACATTGAATTAAAATCACAATGCACCAGTAAATGAAGAAAAGAGAACGAACAGAATAATACTGTCCACAGGGATTATGACCTTTATGTTCCATAACAAATTACAGAGAGGCATGAAAGTCAGCTTTCTTTCCTGGCGGTACCACTCTGCTTCCCACAGAAGCCTTTGTAATTAACCTTTTATGTGGCAGGAAACTTCTGGAAGAATGTGTCCATATCTGATGCTCCATAACGGAGCAGAGAAATCATTTTCAAATCTGCAATCTGTGTAGACCCTTCCCAGGGAAGAATCCTGACTTCTGGCAGCGAGCTGCCACATGGTTCTCAAGTGTGCAAATTTTAGAGATTGCGGAGAGAGCAAGACTTTGTGTTTCTAGTGTATTCAGAGTGGAGGAGGAGGAAATGGACAGGCCTTATTAAGTAAGACACAAATTGTTCACTCGTTGGTGTTAGACCACAAAATAAGATGGATTTTTCTTTCTGTTTTTAAAACAGGCTTTCCAAATTAGTAAAAAAAAAAAAAAAAAAAAGCATACCATTTTATAAAAACATTTCACAGGACATAAAATTGTAAAAAAAAAAAAAATTAAGATGATTTTCAAGCTCCCAAGTGAATTCATTTACTGATGAGGCACGTTGGTGACTTGACAATTCGCGAGCAGTCCATAATTCGAAGGAAAGTCCCTGAAAGAGAGGAACATGAAATATATTTGTATATATCAAGAAACTAATAATTTTTTATGCTCTGTTAGGGATGGCGGGATTTAGCAGGGAAGCTGAAACTTAGTAGAAACAAGGGTGTTTATGGAAAACGAAGCAAATAGAATAAAGGGAATTGAAGAACATAAAATGTTTGTGTTTAGTAAGGCAGATGAATGGTTACTTAGTATGATGAGAATCAAAATACTCTTCAATATGACATTTATGGGTCTGATTTCAGATCGGCGATGCCTTGTTTTACATGGAAACTCAAATACCAACATGTGAAACGGGCCCCCACAGGAATACACTGACTGGACAGTCCTTGGTGTCTTGTCATCTGAGAGGAGACCCAACTTTCAGAAATGGTTACAAGTTTTTATTAGCGCCAAAGAAAATATTTTGATGTGCTGTATATAACACAACCATTATTTCAAAAAACCAAGTGGCAATCAAGAGGGAAAAGCCACCCAACCACAAAGGAGAAGTGGCCGTCACTCTACATCACAGCTCTGGTGACACACATCTGGCCCCTGGGGACCTGTCAACACCACGCTGTTTGTTGATGGTGCCCTATGACCAGCCCTTCCCAGCGCGCCAGCACCCCCTTCCTCTGCCGGCTGGGGCACCCGGTCACGTGCCCACGTGGTGCCACCAACGCCCGCCTTCCCGCCTGTTAATGACCCCGACATTCTCCCTGCTTCGAGACTTCTTCTTCTCGGTGAAGCCTTTGCCTCTTCGCCCTCCCTTACAGAGCTTACCACCTCCCTCCCCCACCCCCCGCACCGCCTCTGCCTTCACTTAGCCTGTTATTTTTGCGTGGGGCCAGCGACGGTGAGCCACCCAGGGCCGCCTGCACGTGCTACGACCGACCAATGCACACTGGACTTAACGGCGAATACTGCACAGGGGACACGTCGAGTGTACTAGACCTATTAGCTGGGGTGTGGTTTGGTTGAGCAGTATTTCCTGAACAGCCTGTTAAGTGTTCATACGCACAGTGTGACGACTGACCCCCCGCACCCCAGGGACGCTGGCTGGCGGTTCTGAAACGGTCTGCCATCGTGTGCCAGCGGCCAGTAGTCTCAGGGCAAACAGAAAAAAGGGTTCTTCTGGCAAAAAGAGGGAAGATCCCCAAGTCTTGGTAGGATCTGGGAAACGCGGGAACAGGAAAAGGTGGGCGAGGACACTGTAAAGTCCCGTCACGGGTCCCCCGCGCAGCGGGCGACCCTTGGTGCCAACTCTGCTCAGACTCAGGAGTGGGAGGAGGCCCAGAGCCTCACTTGTTCACACGGGGATCCGACCCACTGCGTGCCAGCCGCCATGCTGGGCGTCAGAGACCGTTTTAAACCTGCTGGGAGCCGAGGCGTTTTCCGTGTGGCACACGTGCTAACGGCATGTACTGAGCGCAGGGGGCAGTCCGAGCTCAAGTTCCTTCAGGAAAGCATACTGAGGGCTACCATTACCCCCACAGGGAATTACATAGTAATAGTCACAAAATATGCAAAGACTTGATGAACCTGCCTCAGAAATTCATTCTAAAAACGTATACAGGGGCGCCTGGGTGGCTCAGACGGGTAAGCATCCGACTTTCGCTTAGGTCATGATCTCGCGGTTCGTGGGTTCGAGCCCCGCGTCGGGCTCTGGGCTGACTGCCAGCTCAGAGCCTGGAGCCTGTTTCAGTCTGTGACTCCCTCTCTCTCTGACCCTCCCCTGCTCACGCTGTCTTTCTCTCTCTCTCCTAGAAATAAATAAAACATTAAAAAAAATTTATAAAAAAAAAACGTATACAAAACTATACAATGGCACATGCTGGGCTCTGCCGTCTAGCATCGATTTCTGTGGGTATAAAATAAGGGAAGTAAACTACATGTCTGTTAATACTTGTTAAATTAGAATAGTTAATTCATATACATATTATCCAGCCAACAGAAAGAAAAAGGCGGCTTTGCAGTAGAAATGATAGAAAACAAGGGAGGTAGCAAACGGTGTACTGTGTTGCATGTAAAAAAGCAAAACCATTGGAAAAGAAACCCATGCTTTGCTTATGCACAGACTATCCCTGGAAAATACGCAAAAAACAGTACAAACAGGTGAGTGTTTGGGGTACGGGTGGGAAATAAGATCAACTTTGTGTTTTCCCTTTCGGAATTTTAGAGTTTGTACCAAGCACATGGAGTGCCTCTGATATACGAGACGTAGTTTGGTTTTCCAACTTTGCGCTTCCCACTGAAGCAGCCAGTGGTCACAGAAGTTACGTGCATCCCATTTTCACTGAGAAACCAAACTAGCAAGCGTGCAAAGTGCTCGGTGCTGGTATGTAGAAAGGGTCAGGGTCACTGGCCCAGCCCGCTCACTGGCTCCCAGCTGCGCGCTCGGCAGCCCCTGCCCCGTGCCGGGCGCTACGCCGGCATCTGGAGGAATGAGTCAAATAGACGAGGCTCCGTGCCTACCGAGTCCCGAGTCTCGCGGATGGGAAGAAAGATGCCCCAGCAAGGAGAGCCGAGCTCTGGCTTTGGGAGCCCCACTCACTTCATAAGGGCTTCTGCACCTGCTGATTTATTCCTGCCGCCCCTTTTCTGGCTTGTCAGGTACAAGGAACTGTGGGAGGCGACCTGAGGCCTGGATCTTGCCAGCGGCGGTGGTCAAAAGAGACTTTCCTGTATCTAGATCTACATCTGAATGACGCAGATGGTTAATACCTGTTCAGGGGCGCCTGGGGGGCTCGGTGGGTTGAGCATCTGACTTTGGCTCTGGTCATGATCTCACGGTTTGTGGGTTCGAGCCCCGCGTCGGGCTCTGTGCTGACGGCTCGGAGCCTGGAGCTGCTTCACGTTCTGTGTCTCCCCCCCTCTGCCCTTCCCCTGCTCACACTCTGTCTNAGAGATGCTTCTGGAGGAGGGAGGGTGGGTGGGAAGGAGCGAACGGCCCCTCGAGGGACACTGTTGTGCAGAATCTGGCGGCTACGAGGGTTCTCAGCAGGGATGCTACACCCAGGCCAGACGTGGAGACCATGGGTCAGGGAGACCCAGGCCAGGGGAGGCCTCATGGCTGCTTCAGAGGAGGGCGTAACAACCACCTGTGCCAAGAGCTGGGTGAGGCGGGGCGAGGGAATGTGGAGCAGGCAGAGGGTGGCAGGCAGGAGAGCACTGGGAGGGGTGTTCAATGGTAATGCTGCTGCAGGGCAGGGTGGGGGAGGGCTGTGCTGCTGCAGGGCAGGTGNAGGGCTGTGCTGGGGCAGGGCGGGTGGGGGGAGGGCTGTGCTGGAGCAGCCAGGAGGCAGGGCCAAGATGAGGCAGCGCTTGGTGTTCTGAGCCAAGGATCTGAGCTTTACCCTGAGAGCCATGGGGAGCCATGAGGGGCTCAGCACACCAAGATCTGAAAAACAATTTCAGCACGAGGTGCTGATCACGGAAATAGAATCCCACAGAGAATCAACTTCAGTTGGATGAGGTTTTCCATTAGATAAGAGGAGGGTGCAATTCAGACTGGGAAATGTCCTACAGCCTTTCTCCACGACGGAAACAGAGTCAAGGCCAAGTGGATTTTGTGATTTCAAATATAATGATGGTTTTCCCCCCCTTTCTATCTGTAGAAGATACTGATCAATATAAACAGTAGACATTATTTGCATGAAAACTAATAAACTTGATTATTTATATTCATGACCTAAACCTTATAAAGTGGTTTGTATTTTCACTACTTAGACTTCTGATTATATTTTCATTTTCTTCTCCATATCATCCATTTTAGACTCTGAGATTCATTTCTCTGTACACACCGACCAGAGCAGAGTCACAGTTAATTCTGAGCTAAACGGATGAGACAGCCTCTGTGAACTGTGACACTACGACACGAGTGCCTATTCCGCATGCTCTCTGCTAACTCTTCCCAGCCACCCCTCCGCTGCGTGCTAGGGCCGCTGGCCACGTCGCTGGCTTGCTCGGCACGGACTCTGTGGAGAGGAGGCCGAGGATGAAAGGCAGGGCCCTACGTTTAAGACCCTGTGTCCGGGTATCGGATCAAGCGCCCACGCAAACACAGGTTCCTACGAAGTTCTTGCTGGAACAGAGATGGACAAGGCACTTTCTCTACCGAACATGGGGTCACTGTGTCTAAGCTTCGCCGCAGGACCTGGGGGACCCTTCAGCACGTGTCTCGTGCCTCCAGAGCATCGCCTGCTGCCTCCTCTGATTACTTAACAGAACTGGTTTCCTAGATAATCGTGCTTTTTTACAACTCCAAGCACTCCCGTAAAGCACCAAGCAAGAGCCAATACTAATACTAGTGCCGGGCACGTTTCTCATCCTTGTCCGGCGACACGGAGGTGGCCATCTCACCGCTGTGCCATTTTATGGGTGGGGAAACTGCCATTTCGGCTGCAGTTGAGGGCGGTTTAGTAGCCTAACCAAGGTCACAAAGCCGGTGGATGACGGAGCTGCGACGGGAGTGCTTCCAAGAATACCTTCCCCCACGTGGTCACCTTCTCTTTCCCTGGTGCTAATCTCCCTGCTGGCACCTGNCCCGGCAGGCACGTCTCCCTTCCATGTGCCTGCGTCGGTCCTGCCTACGCCTTCCTCGACCATCTCCCCAGCAGGCTGTTGCGTCTTTGGGGCCAGGACTATGTTGCTATCACTGCATTTCCAGTGTCTGCAGCACAGCGGACGTTAGGTCAGCGTATGTGAATGAATACTGACACCAAGTCAACAAGGCGTATCTTGAATATAAGAGCCTAACTCCGGCCAAAGGATTTCTCCCAGAAGGAATCTGGGGCAGAGGTGGAAGAGAGGCAGAGCAGGGAGTACTTACAAACCACAATGTCTAACCAATGCTCAGTGTTGTGGCAGTTACTTCTAGGGATACAAGGTGGCATAAAGATTAGCCCCTGCTTCCCGCCTTCTCCCCCACGGTCCTCCGTTAAGTTCCTCCTAATCCTCCTATGGGGGGGAGAGGGAGGGAGGCAAACCAAGATAGACTCTTGAATGCTGAGAACAAACTGAGGGCTGATGGGGGTGTGGGGGGGAGGGGGGTGATGGGCATGGAGGAGGGCACTTGTGGGGATGAGCACTGGGTGTTATATGGAAACCAACTTGACAATAAACTATTGGAAAAGAAAAAAAAAAGATTAGCCCCTGCTCTTGAAGAGCCTTTAACCCGATGGGGGAGTCAGCGCTTGTCCCTAGAACGGGCAGTGTGACGCTGCCGCCCACAACATAGAGTCTGGATTCAAGGCGGGCTGCAGGTTGTGAGTTTATGTACGTGATTTCACCTCTTGGGGCTTAAGTGTCTTCCTCTGTAAAATAGGGATGACGCTCCCTTCTTATAGTTTTAAGGATTCAATTAAATCATTTGGGGAGAGTGATAAGCTCGTGCGTGGTCATCACAGCAACTGGTAACCAATCGAACTCATAACACATCGACAGTGAAACGAGGAAGCACCACCAACCAAATTCAGAGAGAGCAGAGGGACAGTGGCCTGGTTCGACTGGTGGAGACACCACGGAACAGAGGGCACCAGGCCACGTCCCGGAGAATGGGCATGGTTGCCGTGGGCGGGGAACAGGGGCCAGCACGCGTCGTCACAGTCTACCCCTTGCATCGCCTTCCGAATTCCTTGAGAGCAACAGAGGGAATAAGGCCTGGCGGCTACGTGCCGAGTACAGGAAGCGCTTGGAAGCCAAGCAGGATTCTTGTCCAACAGACAAGAATCTGTTGGTCTGTTCCTGGTGGGTCCAGACCTTTCTGGCTCACAATCCCTTCTGACAGTGCGATGGAGCTATGGGATCTTTAAAAAATGAACATAAACAGAAAACTGAACAATAATTCCTATGAATTAGCTCTGAAGATCACCTGGAGGTCTGCCCTCTGGGGATCTATCTTTAATCCCTCATTTAATAAACCTACATGTACTATTCAGTGTGCTAATCCTCCCTCCGAAACCACTCAATAAGAGAGGAAAATAGTGAAAACTTTCAATGTAACACTACGCACTGAAAACATATGCTAGGTGTCACATTCCCTTTCTGTGCAAGAAAGGACCCACCCCTCCACCCCTCAGAAAGCCAAACCCCAAAACTTTAGTTTGGTCCATGAGAATAAAAAGAACTCTTTTCTTCCTAATAGTAATTTGATTATTTCAGGTTAATTTTGGCTACTGGGGGCAAATGCTCAGCTATTTCCCATACATATTAAATGTGTATTCAACTGGACAATTCCCCGTCACGTTATTGTAGGACTTTTCAGGTTACAAAACACTCTTTTAACATTAGCTCACCTGGAGTGTCTGGGTGGCTCGTTCGGTTGAGCGTCTGACTTCGGCTCGGGTTGTGATCTCTCGGTTTGTGAGTTTGAGCCCCGAATCAGGCTCTGTGCTCACAGCTCAGAGCCTGGAGCCTGCTTCAGATTCTGTGTCTCCTCTCTCTCTGCCCCTCCCCAGCTCACACTCTGTGTCTCCCTCTCTCAAAAATAAATAAACATTAAAAAAATGAGCTCACTTAATTCTTAGTAACTACTAAATGAGGTAAGTATCATTTTCACTGAGCTGCTTTCCCAAGGTACATGGAAGGAGCAGAGCTCAGACACAAATACTTTTAAAATGTAAGACTTTCTGGGAACATCAGGTCTTAACTAGTAGTGACTGAAGGTTCAGGAAAAAACAAGAATATCGTGAGACCAAACTAAAGATACATTTCCCTCACAGATCCCTCAATGTTGTAAAAAAAAAATTATGCGATTTCATAAAACACACTTTATTGTACTTATAAAATAATCTGTTTTGCAACATCAGAAAGGAAAAGCACACACACAATATCATACTTCTGCAAGTCTAAGGTATAGTTATTGCCAAAAAATTGCAGCATGTCACTGTCATTTTTTTGCCTATAAATAAATAGAACACACAGTTTGGTTTTATTAAATTAGGCTCCACGCCTAGTGTGGAGCCCAACACAGGGCTTAAACTCACGACCCCGAGATCAAGACCTGGGCTGAGATCAACAAGAGGCGTACACTTAACCGACTGAGCCACCCAGGTGTCGTGCCATAAAATTTTTAAAAAATAAAATTGGGACCATATTATACCGTAGGCTTGACAAGCTGGTTTTTTTCTCCTTAATAGTTTGGAAAATTTTTTCATAGGTTTGACTAAACATATTTTTACTGAAGAAAGTAACCCAAACCTTACATATTAGGGTGACCTGCCTCTCTGCCTTCTGCGTCCACAATCAAAGCTGACTGACTGGGTCTGACTTGTTTACATTCAGGAAGCTTCTTTTCTGACCGGAGGAGTTAATTCGCGGTAATCACTAGCGCTGGTAAGGGGAACCAGCATGGGATATTTGCCTCGCGACTTTAGATAAGCATGAAATGGTCTTCCTAGTTCGTAACACATCAAAACAATTGGAGCAAGAGGTACTTACCTTTGTTTGCTCCTCGGGCACAACCAGTTCCTTTGACTTCCCAAGATGGCTGACATTTCCTAACAAAACAAAACAAAAAAATCTTTTTAATCAAGGAGAAGGAACTCTCTTAAGAAATAAACATTAAACATTTTATATAATCTACAATTAAAAAAAAACAAACTTAAGCCAAACGATTAAAAGAATAACTTTATTAAATATTTGTCAGTTTTAAGAAGTGCCCTCCATGACTAACCAAATAACGTATTACAAACCCCTAGTTATGAGGTTTTACATTTGTTTAATAGGGAATAAGTGGCCCCAATTAAACTGCCTGAACTAAGGCTTTTTAGATTACTGAAACAAATTAAACTTTTTAAAATGAGAATTTAGGTGCTCTTAAAACCTCTCTAAAATGGATAATGAAACGTGCTAAGTTGTAACCTCCCTGGTTTTATTAGTTATATTAAGATAAATTAAGTGAGATTAAAATCTTATTTGATTTATTTACCTTTGACAATGAAGACCGTTTAAGGGTTACACATCCTCAGCCTTGGCGAGTGCGACTCAATTAGTCAAGTCAGAGTGTCTTTAAAAGCTGTGTGCTTATTGCTTCCAGCATGGAGCGAGGTGTTCATTAAGGTACCAAAATTCTCATAAAAAATCCAAAGTTGCACTAGTGAAAAAACGCTCAACAAGATGAAAACTGATCACATGTTTTTCAGAAAATCAGTATAGTTATTTTAAAACCAGTTTTTAAACAAGATTTGGTTTTGCGTAGGTTTTAACGTGCCCCTCACGCGGCCTGATACCATGTGGACGCTTTAAACAGCATTTAAGTCTACAGTGAGTAGAGAATGGTACATTTAATTTTATACCATTTTAATTTAAAGTAACTTGTACAATCTTTAGTGTGATCCTTTTAGGACAAGCGCTGTTAAACTCTTTCCCTGTTTACGACTATTTATGAAGGCCTTTTTAAATAAGCGAAACATGAAACTGTTAGCTCACACACACGAAATTTCTTTCAAAAGTTTATTTAGTATCAAGCAAGAGGAGGCTTTGCTTAACACTACAGAACATTTCAAGACTTGAGTTACAAAAGAATACCACATTATTTGCACTTATAGTTGGCTTCCCTTTTTACGCACGTTGGCAAGAGAAAAAAAAACTAGCATATGGCTGACAGATAAAATAACTAAATTTCTATGGAAACCTTTAAAAGGAAAGGTGAGGCTTATGTTAAAAGGATGGATTAACATATTTAGTAAACCTATTTTTTTGTTTAACACTAGTTAATCAAAGTTATTTTTTTTTTTCCTTTTGATGACCTATTTTTTCAGATACAGACTGGAAATAACAAAATTTTACATGTTTGTTTTTTTTTTTCTGCCCAGGTTGATGTTTCAACAAAGTCGTTTTAATGTTCCATCCATTCAGATTTTAAGCATTTTATTTAAAAAGGGATTGTTCATAGAAAAAAATTACTTTGAACAGTATACAGGACTGGTGGAGATTGGCTATTTCACAACATCAGACAGTACAATCAGTATCTGCCATATGGCTGGTCCCTGTAGACGCCCTTCGCTGTCCTCGCCGAAGGTGCCTTGTGTCTCGAGTTAGTCCAGTCCTCTTGCCCTAAAATCAGGAAGATGAATCAGTTAGATCACCACCATGGAGCCCGCTGGCTTCATTTTTCAGAATCTAACCTGACCCTGAACCAACGGCAGGTGTCACATTGAAGAGATCCATCCCTGATGTGCTAAGTATTCAGCTTAAAAATACTAAATATTTGCTTAAAACAACAAAATCACAAACACAGGGAACACGGTTGTCCCATTAACAAAACAGCACGGGAAGAAAGATGATTTTTGTATCTTAAATGGCAACTGACTTTGCAAGAACTTTCCTTTTGGCCACTCATTTGACCAAAGCTCATGAGCTCAAGCAGTGAATGGAATTGCCTTTTGCTAAATGTCAAGATACTTCTGAACAAGAAAGAAAATGGGAAAAGGATCACTTGGATTTTTTTATGTTTATTTTTGAGACAGAGAGACAGAGTGTGAGCAGAGGAGGGGTAGAGAGAGAGGGAGACACAGAATCTGAAGCAGGCTTCAGGCTCCGAGCTGTCAGCACAGAGCCCGACGCGGGGCTCGAACTCACGAACTGTGAGATCATGACCTGAGTGTAGTTGGATGCTTAACCCACTGAGCTACCCAGGTGCCCCCACTTAGATTTCCTTTAACGGCAAAAACAAAGAAAACACATAAAAATGTGTGCAGGAGGAAGGAGACAAACACAAAGAGCAACACGGGGAAAGGGGGACACACGGGGGTAAAGGTGAGGAAAGAGAATCGCAGACACGGACAGGGTGGAGGAAGTCGTGTTGGGTGCTTGTGCGCGCCTCAATTATTCTTCCTGGATATGAAACAAACCAGAATGTTTATTTTCACTCATACTATGAGCTCCATACCACACACGGGTCTGAACAAGAGGCATTCCATCGCCTAAACCTCCTGAAATTAAACACCTATGCAACCCCAGCGCGTTCAAGGAGTCATCTAGAAGGCTCTGCCAGCAAACGGTTAACATCTCTGCTGCAACATACAGCAATTGAAAAGCCATGTGTCCACTGAGACCAATTTAAAAAGGCTGTGAAGGAAAAATACTTAAAATGACCTCTTCTTTTGATACAAACACGCAATCAACGTCACTCCCTCAAGCTAACTTGCATCAATTTAAGGAGACAGCATTCAGCAAACCAAGGTATTTCTCTTAAGTGTTTGTAACAAATGACAAAGAAAATATCCAAGGTGAGGTCATCATGGCTTGGCACAGGTGATATAACAAAATGCACTTCAAAAGGAACACCGGAAAATGGTTTTTCAGTTATGTTCAGAGAAATGTCAGAACATCCATTAACCAGAATCCCGATTCACTTGCACTGGGTAGCAGGCATTTATCAGAGCTTTGCAACTGATTGAAGCTTCCTGTTCTCTGATGTCCTTGCCCTCCGGCAAAGGAGCTTCTTACCATCATTATGTTGCCGCCGCCAATTCTTTTAATTAAACCTGTCCTCCTTCTGCACACTGAGACTTGGGACACGGATTCCCCTGCATCTCTGCCAGCTCCCCCTGCGCTGAGTGGCGTTCAGCTATCTCCCGGCAAGCCGGAGAGAGCTTGATGTCCCGTCCCTGGCTCAGGGCTTTGGTAACCTTTGGGGAGGGCCTCCCACAGTGGTGTTTTTAAGAGAACTTGGAACTTGAGATGAATTAAAATATGAAGATGGGGTGCGCGGATCGTCTTAGAGCTGCAGACTCAACGGCTTCATTTTCCTTTACTGTCAAGAAGCAAGGCACTTCAAAAAGCGCCACGCTTTCAAGTGTCTGCAGTTTGGCAAACGATTCTATAAATGAGAAAATCAGCACATGGCAATCAACCCAAACAGAAAATCTAAGTTGAGAATGTGAATCTATGCAATTTTCTAGGAGTTTTTAGTCCTCTTTAAATATTAAATTTAAATCTTAAAGGAGCTTCTGAAAATAGCTAGATAGGCACAGAGGAACGGAGAGGAGGCTGCCGTTTCAGTCAAAATATCTTTATGAGTTTCTCCTCAGTTAAGATCTCGAAGGTGTTTCTGGGACCACTCCCCCCGCCCCGCATCTGGTTCACTCACCGTAGGAATCGTACGTCTCTTCACTGAGTCCATGTCCATAATCATAGTAATCAGCACCACTGCAGTGAACAAGACACGCAAAAGACAAAAACATGAATAGAGATGAAAACGCAGGAGAAAACGACTCGGCTGTGAGTTTAAATCACATCGATGAAGTATTCTCAGTCATCGACTTCCAACTTTAATACCTAATAAATGTGCCTGACACTCGTGGCGCAGCAAGTGGCCAACGAGCACATAGCGGACGTTGCTGCGCGCGCCGGGTGCCAGGACGGCCCTGGAGGAAGGGTCTGCAGAGACCACACTGGGTCGTGGACGACGGCACTGGCCCCGTGCCAGGCGCCCCGCGAGTGGATGGGAGGGAAGACCACGGCTCCGTCCACCAGGCGGCAAGGACTTTCCTTCCTCTTTGTCCCTGACCTGCCACACAGCCCGGTGCGCTGTGATCTATGGGCTTCACCGGTACTGAGACTCCAGATTTCGCCTCCCCAGGACTATGGCGTCACGGTCAGGGAGTGGCTACCGATCAGGAGGGCAGCATGGTGGCGGTGTCGTGACAGGAGGGCAGGAGCGCTCCCTGCCATCCAGTGACGGCACCTCAGTGTCTGTGAGGATGGAGGCTGAGCACCTTTCCACAGCACAGGCACGTCTATGCTCCCCTGTACGGCACCCGTGAGAAAGCCGGGGCCGGAGGGAGCCGCTACCAGGGCCGCTCTGCGGACCATGTGAAACAGGCTCCATACACACAACACATTTCAAGCAGGCAAAATGTGTTACAGGAACAAGCCTATGGAAAGTCTAGATGACTAACCCCCGGCAGCTATAATTAGTTTATGATGCTATTTTGAGTAGACAAGGGGGAGCTTCCACTCACCCTCTCAGGCTCTCCGCTTCCCCACTCTACTTAATTTTGTAGGGAAACAATCATCCTGAATTTGTTATTCTGGATTGTCATGGAAATAAACATTCTCATTATTCCAACCCCATGCAATCAAGTAAGAAGTTCTAATCAAAATGGAAAATGATCAGCTCAGCTGCTTAACACCTTAAGAAGTAGCACAATGCATAATAAAGTCCACGCGGTGAGTGTCGCCGAGTGCCAGCTGCCGAGATCCCGCGCAGCCCTCACGGCAGCCCCTGCGGTAAGCAGGGCTGTCGTACTACCCATTTTATAGCTAAGGTTGCTGCAGGTCTGAAAGCCAGGACGCCGGCCTAAAATCTCAGGGAACAGATGGGTGACACACTCCTTGGTCAAACCCACACCCGGCTCTGTCCCCCAAGCTTCACTTTCAGGCGAGCACTACCAGAGACTCCTCAACTCCAACAGCTGCAGCACAGCACGGTGGTCCTAGGAGGAAGCAGTAAGCAAGGGGGGTGGTTCCTTTCTGCCTCAAGCATGTGGCCATGGGTCTTCTGCCTCCTGCTTCCTCCTCTCCTTCCAAGCTACCTGCTACTCAGTCTTTAGCTGCAATGTTACTTCCTTAGGGAAACTTCCCGATTTCCTAGAGTCAGGGGGCCTCTCCAGAGAGGGCCCCCTGTCCTTGCTTCCCACCCCTCTCCTGGCCCCCAGCACAGCCCCACC
>NW_027551562.1:5003972-5054595 GCF_008692635.1 Crocuta crocuta | reverse complement strand
CCTGACCCTGGGCACAGCACACCCCGGCCCCCAGCACAGCCCCTACCTCCCAGCACAGCCCACCCTGACCCCCAGCATGGCCCCACTCTTCACGGTCGGAGTCCACGGAGGAGGGGCACCCGCATCAGCTGCATTGTGGCTTCCTGGGTAACGTACTGCTGGAGCAGCTCTGAGCAAAGAGCGAAGGTGGGACCGGAGGCAATGGTGGAGGGGCCTGGCAGGCGGGAGGAACAGGACACAGGAGGCACAGATGCAAGGAAGCGGCGGAAGAATCAGAGTGTCTGCAAGTACTTCTATCAGAGGCGATCAGCACTGATAAAATGCTGAGCCTAGAATATTCCTCGGGACAAAATGCCTCCTCCATGTGCAAAATACAGGCCAGCTCTTACTATCCCGGCTCGCTCATGTCCTCACTAGTTAATTCAACACCGGCGATGACCGGAGCTTGCTGCCATGGAGAGGGAACACGGGCTCTCTGGAATGTTCCGTGTTAAGCTCCATGGCTTTTCAAATATTGCCCCGGAACAGAACGGTCACTCTACGGCTGACCTATTACACTAAGTGGCAACGTGTACTTTTTCTGAGGAGTCACACAGCTGCAGAGTTTTATAGAAAAGGTCTTCAGGTTGAGACCCGGCGCTCCTAGAGGGCGTGGGAGGGAGGGGGCGCCTCCCTGTACACATGATGCCACCGAACCTCCAAACAGTTCACGTTTACACCTAAACATGAAGCAGCTGCGGCTCAGGGAGGCCGAGCCACCTGCCCAGGGTCACACAGCTCAGAAGGGGCGGTGCCTGCGCTTGAAGCTCAGGGGCCACCACCACCATGTGCTGAAGACCTAAGCTGGGGGTGGGCTGTCCTGTTGACTCAGACCTGCTGCGCCCCCTTCCGGAATGTCTCACCTGCCCCTTGGAGGCCTCCACGATCCCTCCTCGCACCCAGAAATGTCAGTCAGGGTCCCCATGAAGCTCACTCCCGTGTGAGCGCGGTGACTTACAACTGCCTCGCTTGTGTCTCAAATCCCCTCCCTCCCTTTCAACAGTTGCAATTTTCCCTCAGGGCAGCGCACACGTCTACAGTGAGAAGGAAACAAGAGGGACTGGCTAAGAAGAGGTCCAAGAAACATTCATATTCAAAAGAATCCAGCAAAAACAAGCAAGGAGAGAAACAATACTGCTTTCCGCCCTCTTAAGGTTTTAGAGCTTTAAATATGAGAAATGCTATTAAAGTAAAATACATATTTTTTTCATCTTGAGGACAGAAATTCAGAAAGGAACCCTCTGATGAAATGTCACTGTCAACTATGGGTCAAACACTTGAGTGTGNGAAACAGGCTCCAGGCTCTGAGCTGGCAGTCAGCACAGAGCCCGACGCGGGGCTCGAACCCACGAACCGTGAGATCATGACCTAAGCGAAAGTCGGACGCTTAACTGACTAAGCCACCCAGGCGCCCCTCCTGCACCTTGTTACCGCACCCCGTCCGTCAAACCACAGGCCCAGTGAGGGTGCTGTGCAGTCACCGGGCAGCTCTGACGTCCTGACAGCTCGTGCACTGCATTTGGCCACCAAGGAGTCAAAATAACTTCTCAGTTTGTTGAAAATAAAATTGGCTAATGTTTCATGGAAAACAGCACTAAATTTAATGAACCTTGGTCCCCTTTCCAAAGGTCGGAAGTTACAGCAGAATGGCTCCTTAGACAAATAAAACCTTGATATCAGTTCTTGAGAATCTTATCTGTTGCACAAAGTGAATTATGTCTTCACAGAACTGCAAGAATTTCCTTTCCTGAGACAGGTCCCCACTGTTTAGCTCGAGGTGTCAGTGACAGGCACAGAAGCTAATCAACACAGGAGTCGAGCAAGTGCGTTTTGACCAAACCAAGTCTTTATTAAATGGACTGAGCAGTAATGAACACCAGTGCAGACTGGAAATTTGTCTGTGAAGTGCTCTGACCCCGATCAGCATAAAAAAAAAAAAAAAATGGGGGTGAAGAGTGTTTCCCATGAGAAGGATAAGAGGGAGCATAATTTGGTCTGGCAATGGTTTGGTGATAAGACAATCTCAGTTTTGACAAGTGAAAACTTGAAACTGACATTTGCTATCATTTCGCCCAGTTTCTGATTATTTATTGCAAGACTGTCATCAAGCCGGGAAGCTGGAGCAGCTGAGCCCGGTCTCATACCTGTCAGCTGCGCTGAGCTGCTCTGCCGGCGCTTTATCTCCTGCACCTCAAGTGTCTATTAGCCAAAGATGTGTCCTATTTCCCAAGGATGGACTAAAAACCCAACGTACGACACAATGGAAAAGACACTAAAAATCTCTTCATTTAGGCACACAGCACACAACGTTAACAGCAGGTAAGCAAACACAGCAGGCCACATGCGCGTCTACCCCACCCAAAGGGCCCAGGGAGGCCGCCCCCTGAACGCTCAGGGGTGGGCGTCTCTTGCTGGGCCATGGCCAGGCCGCCCAGGCCCCTTACGCCTCCCTGTCCTGCCCCGTCTCAGTGGTAGAGGGAAGTGGAGGAATGCAGAATTCCCGGCTTTCCCGCTTTCCCGGAGGTTCTCGGTTCTATCAACCAGAGTCCAGACCGCCCCTGCCCCCCCCCCCCATACACTGGGAGACAACACGGGGGTCAAGGAGCAAACTAGCACTGGGACCAGGTCTACCACTCTTTAAACATTCTATTCCCGGATGGAGGCCCAGGAGGGACAGAAACTCTGAGCCAGGATCACCCTGTGTCTGGGATCAAGAAGGCAACGCTGACACTTACCTGTCCCCTGTCCTTTTAACCTCTTCAAGACTCTCCACCAATTTCTACTTTAAAGTCACTGAAGCTAATCTCATTAGGCCCCTGCCGGGGTCTCTGCCAGCTGGGGGGCTCCTGACCACTGGGCGCTCTTGTCCCCAGGACTCAGGGTCCCGCCCGCCGTCCATCCCCAGCTCCTGCTGCACTCTGCAGTGCCTTCCCCGGGCTCCCGGAAGTCACGGCCCTCCGCGGGCAAAACTGCCCGATAGACAGTCTCAGCCTCCTCTTTGGACACTGTTTTACCTTCTTCCTTGATGGAAACGTGGTTCTCCTTTACTGACAGTGCCTTCCTGGCCGCCTTCTCCAGCTCTTCTTTATCTCCCACAGCTCACGCACCGCTGGGTCCAGAGGCAGGGGAGGAGCCGCCCTCTCCCAATACCGTCACGCCTCATCCCTCCGTTCCAACCATCGCCCGCTCTGAATCTCCCCACGGCATCATGTCCTAAGTCTCAGGGATTTCAGCAGATGGACAGATGATCCTTCAAACCAGCTGGTCCCTCAATTCCGTGGGCAGCTCTGGCGCGTCCACCTTGCCTCTAGCCTCTTCTAGCCATTAGAGGAGTCACACCCTACATGTGTCATTACCAATAACAGAAATCTTCTCCACCTGGCTCGGTGCTCTGTGCCCAGTCTGTGACATCTCTTTCCTGCTTCTTCACCCCCTCCAGCCACTGCACCATCCTTTCAGGCCATCCTCACCCACAAGTCCTCTTGAACCTTTCATCCCTCATCAAGTGGCTGGATTCAATACTCAGTTCTCCATCCTTGTGCTCAAGTGACAGCTCAGCTTCTGTTACAGCGGCTCTCTTCTCCTTGATGTCCTTTCTTCCGGGCTGCTGCACTTCCTGGCTTCCTCCCCGCATCCCTGGCTGGAACTTACCAGATGACCTGCCAGTCCCTCCTTCTCCTCAGACCTCTTCACGTTGGAGGGTTCCAGACTTCAGATCTTGGTCCTCTTCTTTATTCACCTCAACTCCCTAGTGATTTTGTCCAGTCTCTTCCTCTGTATACACTCTACACAGCAGCAACTCCCCAGTGCACAGCCCCGACCCAAGTGCACATTCCAGTGGTAACTGCCTACTCGACATCTCAACTTCAATGGCTAACAGACACCTCAAATTTAACAAGGCCCAAATTCCACCAGCCCCTCTGATCTTATCCTTAAATCTGCTCCAGGCAAGCTTTCCAGATTTCAGCTGACAGCAGTTTCTTGTTTGCTCAGGTCAAAAATAAAGTTTGTGGAGTCATTCTTTTCACGGCTATTCCCTTTGCCTAGAATGCTCTTACCTCCGGACAGCTGCATGGCTGACTTCACCTTTCTCAAGTCTTTGCTCACACGACACTATCTCAGCACGGTCCACTCAGATCACAACTGTGATCTCCCTGTCTGGCAACCCTCATTCATCCCACTCTGCTCTAATTTTTTCTACAGCATTTGCCACTTTCTAGCATACAATATACTTACTTACTATATTTATTGTCTATGTCCTTTAGGTAGAACAGGACTGTGAGCTCTACAGGGAGGGACTCGGGGCTGGTTTATTCAGTGACATACCTCAAGCTCCCTAGTGTAAGCAACACCTAGTGCAAGGTAGGCACTCAGCAAAAGTCATTAATTACACTGACTGAATTACAAGAAAATTATTGAAAAATTACAGCCAACACGATGCAAGAAAGACAGAGTGTTATTAGTGGACAAAGGTGAACAACTCCTCTTTCCCCACTTCTAAAGGTGCAAAACGGAAGGACTCAAAGGCACTTAATCTTTTCTGAATGTTGCACAGGCTTGAAAAATAAAATTAAAAGGAAACACCAAGCCCAAGTGTGGTCGTATACTTTTGAGCACTTACTAGGAGAAAGACACCATTCTGAAAAATGGAGACACAGAAATAAATGAGGTGTGATCTCCACCCTCAAGAAACTAGCAAAGATGAGCACGTATTTCCACAGAATAGGGTGTAAGTATGCATGAGCTCGGGAGCATGTGCAAGACACCTTGGGATCAGAGTCTCGTTTCGCGGGGGGTGAGAGGAAGGTACGAAGGTAACACGTGACCGGCTGAGGGACTGAATGAAGAGGAAAGAGGTGACGGGTGAGTGGGGGTCAGACTAGAAAGCAGTTCACGACTCTCAAAAACGGGGAGTTACTCTACTAGTTCACCCGGTACACACTGGGCACCGACTGTGCATGTGTGCATGTGCACGTATGCATGTGCACGTGTGTATGTTCTTTTGCATTTAACCTCATGACAAACTGATGAAGTAGATATTACTCTATCTCCTTCATATACAACAAAACTGAAGGTCTGGAAGGTTGACTGAACTATCGGCGGACGGACAAGGACCGGCCAGGCCCGAAGCCCTACGTCAGGGCTGTGTGGGGCCACGGCTGCCGCTGGGCCTGTGCAAGCTGCCGCTGAGGAGTCTAGAGGCGATCCAGCTGGCTAATCCACGACACCGGTTCTTTTCCTCACCTCCTACTACACTCACATGTCTCCTGGCACCTGGCACGCCCTGCAATGTAAGTCATACCTTGTGCCTTTCTTCAACTTCTGAATTTTTCTCTTTCACAAAACTCCCTCTCCGCTCCTTCATCTTTTTAGCTTTCCTGTCTGGCGGCCCCAGTTTTGAAGTTTTGGGTTCCACCTTCCATCTCACGTTTTCTCCAGTACCCGCTTTGGTGACACTTGAGTTTCAAACTCCTGGCTCCCTAACTGCTTTGTCCTCCGTGGATTCCCAGCCTTCGTAGCCACAGGAAAGCTTAATCACTTAACTCGATACTTGCCTTCTATTTGAGCTCTGTTCTGTCAAAGCTTGAGCTTGTCAGTTTGCTGAGCCTGCTTTTTAAATGCTTAGGGTAAGTGGGGTGTGTGTTCATTCTCTCTGAGGCAAGATTCTCAGTTGGCTTGTCTGCGGACGCCACCTCTGGTTTCAGCTGTGGGGACGGGGCAGAGTTCGCTCCTGGGCGGGATGTGCCGGCGGGTGGTCTCCCGTCCCTGGGCCTCCTGCTGCCCGAAAGGGCGGCCCTGTCTGAGGTGTGGCTCTGTGCGGCACCCACTGTAATCTGGGCACAAACAGGATGACCGCGCCGTGGAGCACCCCTGGCTCGAAGCAGGGCCAGACCAGCCGGGCGGTTCCAATGAGGTCAGACGCTGACGCGGGTTTACGTCTTCCCTAAACCGCCCCTCCATTACATCACCTTTCTCTTCCACGGCAGGGTGCCGGGGGGCGGGGGGGGGGGCACATTTCATTTTGTTTCCTCAAGGCTCTCCTTTCATCTGCTTTCCCTGCCACGGGAATCTTTCGAAACCTGTTTCTGTCACGTCCCGGGATTCTGAAAAGGGAGGGTGGGTGGAGGAGGTATGTGTTCTTAGTCCATCCTCCGGATTCAATCTTCCTGTCTCTTTGTAAATCCTTTTTGGTTTATAATGCATTACAGGTTATCCCTTAATCCTCAAAGCCCTGTCTGAAGCAGACATATTATTTAATTTTGCAGGTGAGAAAAATGAGGTCAGGGGATGGGAGCCATGTCTAACTCAACCGCGCTCTACAGTGCTGATCCCTCTCAGATCAGACAGACAAGAGGAAGACTAATATGAACACGAGCACTGAAGCTGTCCCTGACTCATTCAAGAGTCTATAATACGGACATTGTGCTATAATGGTTGTGGCAATTTTTGGGGGGATGGGAGGTGAATCTGGAATTCATCCCAGAATTCATCTTTAGTGAATCTCTTCCAAAGGTAAATGAGTAAGTTCTGTGTTGTTTGAATTTAACATGAAAGGGCTGATGTTTTTCTGGATTATTTTGGCCTGTTCTTTTAAGATAAAATGTTATCTATAATCTTGTTGATAAAAAAAAGTAAAAGTTTAGCAGACTTTTATGCAATGCTTATTGTTGGGCAGGAAAAACTACTGGCCTGTGCACACATGGGCCAGACAGCAGCTGCGGACTGGCTGGCCCGGGGTAGGGTTTTCAGTCTACTTGGGAGCCTGGGATCCTTCTGCAACCATTAAGAACTTTTATAGATAAAGCAGAGTAAATGAAAAGTAATATTTAAAAAATGAAATTCTGAGCGTACTCTTGTTTTCCCAGTATCACAGATAACTGAAAGATTTGAAATTCCTTCAGGGTAATTGGATAAAAATATTCCAACCTGCTTTCAATAAGAGCCTTACTTCTCTAATAGTTTTTTCATAATATTTCAGATTATTTCCCCAGGAAGATGCTGAATAAATAAGTCTCCACACTGGGCCACACCCATCGGATGGAAGAAGAGCTACAGCCAAGGTCTGGTTGCCTGCCCATCGCTTCGCTACATCCGGGCGTCCCCCTGATGCTTGGTCACGACCTCCCCCCCGGGAGCTGCTCTCCAAACGGAGCTAGCATCCTCCAAGGTGCGAGAGACGGGGGGACGGGCACCTCATTCCTGTCTTCTGGGTTTTGCAAAGTGTCTTCAGATCTTAATGCAAAGCTGCTAATCCTTGGCCCCTCTTCCCCTGAGGATGGCAAATCTGGACAAGGCAGCTTTGATGTGGGAGGGAGGCCAGGGCCAGCCCCTCTTCCTAGGTCACCCCCCGGCCTCACAGCATCCCACCTGGGACAGGCACGCAGGGAACGTACTTCCGCCCTCAGGGAGCTGAAGGTGTGAGGACAGTTCAGCGGATGGGAGGGCTGCACAGGGTTAAAGGGCCCTCATACCTAGCTTCCTTCTCCTGCCGCTGGGGGCAGCTCTTGCCCCGTGCTCTCCCAGGGCCCCGATGCGTACGTGCTGCACCTGCAAACCGGCCTAGAGCAGTGATGCCGAAGTACGGCCTGTGCACTCCTAAGAGCCCCTGCCACCCTGTGGGGGTCACCAAGTTAAACCATTTTCACAGAAATAAACGGGCGCTAGTCATCTTTTCCTTGTGCTCATATTTCTAGCAATGTGGTGGGTAAAACTGTCCGTGCTTTGGCAAGGAGATTCAAGGCAGTGGTCCCAAACTGTACTAGCAGGTTAAATTTAATAAAAGTACGTTCATCTAGGGGCGCCTGGGTGGCACAGTCAGTTAAGTTTCCGACCCTTTCCGAACCCTTCGGCTCAGGTCATGATCTCACAGTCACGGGTTTGAGCCCCACGTTCGGCTCTGCGCTGTTGGCATGGAGTCTGCTTGGGATTCTGTCCTTCCTTCCCTCTGCCCCTCCCCTGCTTGTGTGCTCTCTCTCAAAATAAATAAACTTAAAATCATTATTTTAAAAGTATGCTCGTTTAAAAATGTCCTTGGGGCGCCTGGGTGGCTCAGTTGGTTAAGCGTTCGACTTTGGCTCAGGTCATGATTTCATGGTTTGTGAGTTCAAGTTCTGCCTCAGGCTCTGTGCTGACAGCGGGAGCCTGGGGCCTGCTTCAGATTCTGTGTCTCCCCCTCTCTCTGCCCCTCCCATGATCATGCTCTGTCTTTCTCTGTCTCTTAATGATAAATAAACATTGAAAAAATTTTTTAAAAAGTCCTTGATGAAGCAGTACAAATGACTAATTTTAATAAAACTCAACTATTACTCTGCATGGTGAAACAGAAGTGTGTTTAGGGAGGTCTGTGGCTGGCTGCAGCACGGGGTGACCCCGGGCTTGCTCACAGCACAGCCTTGCACTTGAAAGAATCAAGTGTAGACAAACTCTGGTCATTCAAACACACGTATGTGGCGGACGTGTTCTCAAAGATGAATGAGGTGAGTCTGCCTCTTCAAGAAATGCTGACACTATGGGTTGCCAATGATGCAATTCAAGCTTTCCAGGGCACACTACCATGTTGAAAAATTAGTATTTACTACTGTAACCTGACAATAAGCCAGTACTTTTAAGGACTTCTCTGTTGAGACTGGTGGTGGTAATAACGAATACGATTTTTTGAATTTGCACAGTGAAATGTGTCGCAGCATGGTGAAAACACGCACGTCCCAGTGAACGAGTATTTGTCATGTGACCCATGCCTGATATTTCTGAATCCACCAAGAGTAAGATGGACCATGGTGTTTTAATAAAACAGAGTTATGAAAAGTTTATTGATGTGGGTTCAGAATCCACACTGCAGCTAACCTTTAAGAAACTGCCACCTGCCAAGTTTTGCTGGAATTATCAGATTCCCACAGTTATGTGAAAAGCTGTGAAAATACTTTTCTTTTCCAACTGCATGTCTGTTGTTCGACTGCTTTAACCCAAACACATATCGCATCAGGCTGCACACAGAGGCAGATAAAAGAATCTGGCTGGCTCCTGTGAAGCCGGACATTAAAGAGATTTGCCAAAATATAAAACAATACTATTTTTGTCTTTGAAAACAGTGATTTTTCCATAAAAACAGATGACTTATGTTAATATGCAATGAGTTGGCTATTGTCATATTACTTCATGATTAATAACTATTTTTAAAGTTTCTGTTTTAATTTCACATCTGGTAAATGTGAACAGATAGAAGCATATACACCAGACTGCGTCGTGACTCTTACAATCAAGTACAGATGAGTCTATACACCAGACCGCGGCATGGCCCTCACAATCAAGCACAGAGGAGTCTATACACCAGACCGCGGCATGGCCCTCACAACTAAGCACAGAGGAGTCTATACACCAGACCGCGGTGTGGCCCTCACAACTAAGCAGAGGAGTCTATACACCAGACCACGGCGTGGCCCTCACAATCAAGCACAGAGGAGTCTATACACCAGACCGCAGCATGGCCCTCACAACTAAGCACAGAGGAGTCTATACACCAGACCGCGGTGTGGCCCTCACAATCAAGTACGGATGAGTCTTGAGACAAAAAGCTTTAGGCACAGGCACAGGCCAGCTGCCTGCAGGAAGTGTGTGGAAGCGCAGGGACTAGATACACCGGCCTGCAGAATGATTCTTTCCTCTGGAACAATGTCTCACTGTCCACTCGGCGATGGGGAAGGAAGGGCTCACTCACAGAACTGGCCCGTGGACACAGCTCCGTGTCACAACTGCCTGGCCCCAGGTCTCACACATACCAGGATTAAAACTCCCATTTCTGGGAAGATAGGGAAAAGAGTCAGGGGAAACTTGAACTTTGTACAAGCAAGACAGATGTGTAGACACTCCCCCCCACTGCCCCTGACCCATCAGGCACAGATCTAACATGGGGATAGTTTCAATTTCCTCATGGTACATGTCACTTTCTAGTGCCTGGAATGCAAGAAAACAAAACACACACTTAGGTTTGAAATAAAAAGTTCTCTTTAGGAATTAAAAAAATATATATATATACACTTGCCAATAACTGGACTATTTATTTTTCTTTCATAGTTTATTGTCAAGTTGGTTTCCATATAACACCCAGTGCTCATCCCAACAAGTGCCCTCCTCCATGCCCATCTCCCCCTTTTTCTCTCCCCCTCCCCCATCAGCCCTCAGTTTGTTATCAGTATTCAAGAGTCTCTCATGGTTTGCATTCCTCCCTCTCCCCAACTGTTTTTCCCCTTCTCCTCTCCCATGGTCCTTCATTAAGTTTCTCCTGATCCACCAGTAAGTGAAAACATATGGTATCTGTCTTTCTCTGCCTGATTTATTTCGCTCAACATAACACCCTCGAGTTCAATCCACGTTGCTAGAAATGGCCAGATTTCATTCTTTCTCATTGCCATGTAGTATTCCATTGTATAGATAAACCATAGCTCCTTGATCCATTCGTCTGTTGATGGACACTTAGGCTCTTTCCATGTTTTGGCTATTGTTGAGAGTGCTGCTGTGAACATCGGGATACATGTGCCCCTGTGCATCAGCACTCCCGTGTCCCTTGGGTAAATTCCTAGCAGTGCTATTGCTGGGTCATAGGGGAGTTCTATTGGTAATTTTTTGAGGAACCTCCACACTGTTTTCCAGAGGGGCTGCACCAGTTTACATTCCCAGCAACAGTGTAGGAGGGTGCCCGTTTCTCCACATCCTCGCCAGCATCTAGAGTCTCCTGATTTGTTCATTTTAGCCACTCTGACCAGTATGAGGTGGTATCTCAGTGTGTCTTTGATTTGTATTTCCCTGATGATGAGGGATGCTGAGCATCGTTTCATGTTTCTGTTGGCCATCTGGATGTCCTCTTTGGAGGTGTCTGTTCATGCCTTCTGCCCATTTCTTCACTGGATTATTAGTTTTTTGGGTGTGGAGTTTGGCAAGTTCCTTATAGATTTTGGATACTATCCCTTTATCTGATATGTCATTTGTAACTATCTTTTCCCATTCCGTCGGTTGCCTATTAGTTTTATGGATTGTTTCCTTTGCCATGCAGAACCTTTTTATCTTGATGAGGTCCCAATAGTTCATTTTTGCTCTTGATTCCCTTGCCTTTGGGGATGAGTCAAGTAAGAAATTACTGCAGTTGAGGTCAAGGAGGTTGTTTCTTGCTTTCTCCTCTAAATACTCAATTTAAGTGGCCAGATATAATTTATGGTTTAATCAGAGAATCCCTATTTCTCTGAGAGTTTTAGTAATTCTATTAGCACAAAAATTTAAGGTCTGATTTTTGGAATTCTAGACCTTTTGGAGTTGATATTGTTAACCTGATATTACATGTTCCATTGCTCAGAAGACCCCATCACAAGGCTGATAGTGGAGGGAAAACAAAGGCAGATTTAAGATGTGGTGTATGTATACACAATGAAATAGCTACTCGGTGATAGAAAAAACATGAAATCATGCCATTTGCGACAATGTGGATGAACTGGAGAGTATTGTGTTAAGCAAAATAAGTCAGAGAAAGATATCATATGATTTCACTTATATGTGGAATCTGAGAAACACAATAGATGAACATAGGGGAGGGGAAGGAAAAAGAAGATAAAAACACAGAGGGAGGCAAACCACAAGAGACTCTTAGATACAGAGAACAAACTGAGGGTTGATGGAGGGGAGATGGGTGGAGGGATGGGCTAAATGGGTGATGATGGGCACTGAGGGCGCTTGTTGGGATGAGCACTGGGTGTTATATGTAAGTGATGAATCACTGGGTTCTACTCCTGAAGCCAAGACCACCACACTGTATGCTAACTAACTTGAGAATAAAAAAATAAAATAATAAAATAATTTTACGTTTCTTAAGCTCAGAAATAAGATTTGGTAGAAAGTGCAAGTAGAAAAAGGGGTTTAGAAAATGTGGGGAATGATTCCTGCTCCCTATTCAAATGGTTAAGAGTTAATGTACATTTCAATTTACAGTACAATCCTATTTTGTTTATTTATTCATTTAATGTTTTATTTATTTCTGGGGGGGGGGAGACAGAGAGAGAGAGCGAGCGAGCAGGAGAGGGTCAGAGAGAGAGGAGACACAGAACCTGAAACAGGCTGTAGGCTCTGAGCTGTCAGCACAGAGCCCAACGCGGGGCTCGAACCTATGAACTGTGGGATCATGACCTGAGTCGAAGTCGGACCCGTAACCAACTGAGCCACCCAGGCGCCCCACAATCCTATTTTAAAAATAGGTTGATACTAAGTGTGTATGCCATAAACATTTTAAAAACTGTAACTGGAAATTTTGTCTCCTATCATTTTTAGAGACAAGATAGGATTTTAAAATGATATTAGATAAGAAAACAGAGCTTTTTCTTCTTTACTGATAAATTAATAATTCAAAAGTCAAAGAAACCTGTCACATTCAAATTTGCATCAGTTCTCCTGTTTTGTGAAAACTGAGGCCGCCGCAGTCTGATAGTTTATGTTTCCATGAGTCCCATACGAGGGATGCATTCCCCCGACTTAGTCACGTAGCGCACGCCCTGTCACTGTTCTACTCCCCCTCGTGCCGAGTGGGGCCCAGCCGCTCCCAGGGCGCAAGGGCACGGTGCCCCGCGAGAGCCCGGCGACCTCTGGCTTCAGGGGGTCTTGGCTCTGCCACGCGTAGCCCTTTGCTGAACCAAATGCTGTGAGCCATGCATTTCAGGCCTGCGTGCGTGCATTCGGTCGGGGACTCAGGTTTTAAAGACACAAAACTCACTCACTGCCTTCACAAAGCTTGTATTCTATTGGGAGGGACGGACAGTAAGCGGTGGGCACATAAACACGGCGAGAAGCAGCGCAGGAAGGCAGAAAGGCCTGGAACACAGCTGCTATTGCACAGCCTACTCAGAGAGCCCTGGGTAACAAGGTGTCCTGTGAGTGGCGTCCCGGAGCCACGAAGGACGGGCAGATGCCACCTGAGGGAACGTGGTCCGGGCGGGGGGACTGTCAAGTGAGGGGTGTGGGCTCATGCTGGGTACACTGGGGATCGGAAGGGCAGTGTGTGTGGGGGGAGCGGGAGGCCCGTGCGTGGGGAGCGGCAATCAGGGAAGGGGCTCAGGTGGATCACAGAGACTCAGGCCACTGAGAGCCTTCGGTTTCTGTTTTAGATCTCGAGTGAGAGGGAAAGTTACTGGAAGTTTCCCTGGAGTCAAGAACACCAGCACTGCCGCTGACGGAGTTGGGGCAGGCATGATCAGAGGTGAGGCCGGGGCACGCCGGGCAGGAGACGGGTGCTCTGGAGTCATCGCCGCACAAAAGGCACTGAAAACCCCGAGCTCATGAGGTCACCCAGGGGCTGTGCACACATGGAGGGAGTGCAGATTCTGGAGAATAAGGTTCACTGGATTTTGAATCCTGCCCTTGCTTTCGGAAGCAGTGTAATAACCTCAGGCAGGTAGTTTAATCTTTCTGTGTTTCAGCTTCCAGGAGTGTCTGAGACATAAGATGTGCTCAGTAAACACACCGAAGGCAGGGGTGAATGAGGAGTCCAGCGTGCAGTGTGTAGGGAAGGGACAGTACCGCGCGGTCTGCGAGGGGAGGGCGGGGATGGACGAGTCCCTGCACCCAGAACACGCCTGCCCGTTCCTCGGCACAACATAAAAGTGACTGTTATTCTTAACCCTCCTGTTGCAATTAAGTTTGCAAAGTCTTATTTCAGGTGTAACAATTACTTTGCCAAACAAAAGATTTTTTTTTCTTAAATTTATGTTTCCTTATTTTTGAGAGAGACAGAGTATGAGCAAGGGTGGGGCAGAGAGAGAGGGAGACAGAGAATCCGAAGCAGGCTCTGAGCTGTCAGCACAGAGCCCGACGCGGGGCTCAAACACACCAACCATGAGATCGTGACCTCGGCTGAAGTCTGGTGCCTAACTGACTGAGAGCTCCCCAGGCACCCCGAAAAGGACTATACATGCGCACGCAGGTTCACCACAGAATCAGAAACACGGCTTGCCATTCATGGCTCAAATCCCAATCTCCACCGTGAGATGCTTCTAAATTTGCCCTCACTACAAAGTCCGGGAACTTACAGGTACTTTGCTGAATCAAAGGGGAGAAATCGACCTTGAGAGATCACATGGCGCATCCCCTGCCTTCAGGCTAAATTGTCTTAGTCATCTGAGAGAAAGGATTCTCTCTCAACTTTGAAAGATTTCCAGAAAGGAAGCCTGAACGACTTGCCCCAGTAATGCACTTGAACAGGCCTGCCAGAAGGTACTTGTTTTACGTTTAACCTTAATCTCTTGTCAGACACTCAGAATCCTTTTTCTTTTATTCTGTTCTCCAAAGGGCTGGGGAGGGCCACCTTCTGTGGAAGGCGACTCAGGAAGAGATTACACATGGACTGAGCAATAAGGGGGCCTGCGCCCTGGAAGTTCTTGGCAAGCCTGCCAGGGAGGACCGATTTTAACCACTGCCCTCCGACGCTCGGCACTGGGCGCCAGACACGCACAGGCTGAACATGACAGTGGTAACAGACGACACTTATCAAACGCCTACTGTGGGCCGTCCGACATCCAGGTTCTCCACACACGCTTCATCTTTATTTACTGTCTTAATTGTTTATTTACTTTGAGAGAGAAAGCAGGGCAGCGAGAGGGGAAGAGAGGGAGACCCAGGCAGGCTCCGCGCTGTCAGCACAGAACCTGACGCTGGGCTCGATCCCACGAGCCTCTTTCTTCCTTTCCAAAAGACTCCTTGTGAGCTTGAGGGGGAGGCGCTAGAGATAAGGTACCGCCCCCCACAACTCCCTTTCTCGGCCACTTCTGCAGGTGACACGGAAGCAAAAACTCTTGGGGCGAAGTGTCTGGGAAGTCAGCTAGCAGAAGGCTGACCCGGCCAGGAGGGACGGCGTTCTCCTCATCCTCCTCCTTTCTTCCAGAACCTGGCTGGAACCACAACAGCCATCTTGAGACTGGGGGGAGCCTCAGGAGGCAGGGCGGGGTGGCGGGGGGGAGAAGGAAGAGGCCTGGTTTCTCACTAACTATAAAGACTTGTCCTCAAAGTCTGCAGCTGCTGGTATTCTTACCAAACGAGAGAGAATAAACCTCTCATTTGTTTGAATTTATGGGTAATCCAGAGCTCATCCCAGGCCTAAAAGACAGAGCACCACGCTCTGAAATTAGGGATGTTGAATATCTCTTCAGTTTTCTGATGCAGACATATCCAACTATGCTTCCTTATTTGGACAGAAAACTGCTCTCTTTTCTTTTCTTCTTCCTATCAAAAGCTGCTTAAAAGGTTGCAGATGGTTCTCCATAATTAAAGAAAAAAAACACATGAATTTTGATTAGATTCCGAGAAAAAGGAAAGAATAAAAAGAAAAGAATTTGTTTACCAGACTGTCTTTAGTTCACACTGGGCCTTTTCTCTTCCTCTGACACACCTGAGCTGAGCGTGCAACAAGTCACAATGACGCTCGGTGTGTTTCACAGCAACTCACGCTGCTGCTGCCGCTGCGATGTGGACGCAGTGCTACCACTATTTTCTTCAGATGCTCATATTTTCATTTTGAATGTTTTTTTTTTAATGTTTTATTTATTTCTGAGAGAGAGAGAGAGACAGCATGAGTAGGGGAGGGCCAGAGAGGGAGGGATCATATTTTCATTTTGAAGCAGCCTCCTTATCTTACTGTAATTAATCATTTTGGGAGACAGCATATAATTAATAGTTAAGAGCCAGGCTCTGGTGTGGAATAAGCAAGCGGTATTATCTGAAGCCAGGCATTTACTGTGTGTGTAAACTTAGGCAAAGTTAATCAATTTTCTCCTCTGGAGAAGGGTTTTAAACCTCAGTCTTTCCAAAGGTGGTTGTGAGGTTTATATAAGATAATATGGTTCATATACACCTCAGGCTCTTATTTAAGGGCAGTGTTATTACTGTTATTAAAACAGAGGTTCTTTCTTTCTTTTTTTTTTTATTTTTTAAAATTTTTATTTATTTCTAGGAGAGAGAGAGAGACAGCGTGAGCAGGGGAGGGTCAGAGAGAGAGGGAGTCACAGACTGAAACAGGCTCCAGGCTCTGAGCTGGCAGTCAGCACAGAGCCCGACGCGGGGCTCGAACCCACGAACCGCGAGATCATGACCTAAGCGAAAGTCGGACGCTTAACCGACTAAGCCACCCAGGTGCCCCCAGAGGTTCTTTCTAAACGAGTAGTATTTTTCTCAGAGTTCTTAGTTTGAGGTCACATAATTTTTTTTCTCCTTAGCAGGAGAGTGAGGAGCTCCCTTCGGTGACACAAAGCTAACAACAACAGCAGCAGCAGCAGCAGCAACAACACCTAACTAGCGGTTTCCTTCTATTTCCGGAGCACTCCACAACTTCATAACCTCGTTTAACTTCCCAGAAGGTAGCACTCTTTCGTCCGTTCACTTTACTAATTAAATATAAGGTTTCCCACGGTTTCCTGTTGGCTCAGATCCACACAACACATGAGAGCTGGGGACTCAAAGTCTGACCGGCCTTTTGACTCAAGCCTCTGTATTTGTCCTATAGCTGCTAACTGCAAGCATGAATGGATTTCTTGGAAATGCTAGTATTTAGAACTGAGATTTCTTATGATTAAACACAAGGAAAGAGATCAGTTGTTTATAACATCTTTCTGGCAAAAGAGGATTTAAAAATTTTATCAATTACATGTATCATCACTGGACATCCCAAGAAGTTTTTTTTTTTTTTTTTTAAACATTTATTTATTTTCAGAGAGAAAGAGAGGCAGAGAGAGGATCCCAAGCAAGCTCTGCACTGTCAGCACACAGCCCCACGTGGGGCTTGATCTCATGAACTGTGAGGTCACGAATTGAGCCTAAATCAAGAGTTGGCTGCTTGACCGACTGAGCCACCCAGGCACCCCTGGACATCCCAAGAAGTTTTGATGGGGATTCTCTATATGAAGCATCAAGACTATGTACGTTCTAGAACGTGATGGAACATAACTGTCACCACAGACTGGAGTTCTGGGGTGGATGGGGGCCGGCGAGGGCAGAGTCAGGATGAGTCCCCAGGTGACAAGGAGGTTAGGAAGGTTGCTGAGAATTAATTTCAAAAGAATGATTTATGTGCATACACGTTTAAAAAATAAAAAGGGTATTTTGGGCAGGGAATAAAAATGAGGGCTGGGTTTATGAGCCTATTTACTTGCATCTCTGTGAGGACCCCAGTCCAGTTACGGTGTGTGCCAAGGCACATAATCTTTCAGTACTGGCTCCTCTGGCTCCTTCCACTGCATTCAAAATGGTCTATCCACATTTTATGAGCGGTTTCGAGTATTTCATGGCATCATTTGTTAATGGAATTGTTCGTGGCATCTTGAATCTGTTTTCTCAGCCCGTGCTTCCCCCTGCTATCCAGGGGTATCTGTTGGAAAAGATTTCTGATAGATGCATTTGACAGTGGGATAATCAAAACCATTATCTATTACTTTTAAGGAAATTTGTGATCAGCAATATCCATACATGTGAAATATTATATATGTGAGTGTGGAAGGAACTTCATTTGACTTTTTATGGGATGGTCAGCATCCTGCGACACAATGTTAGACTAGCAACTGTTTTTCAGTGTTTCTGAAGAATCTGGCAGACACTCCTAGGTGCATATCAAATTGTTCAGCCTCACTCTTCAAATATGTAGAATTAAGATAATTTCAAGTATGCTACCCATAGCCATTGTATTTAAATTCAAATCCAACACTGAGAAATTCAAATTGGAGTATCTACTGTGTTTTAAAATTGCTTGTGTGAAGTTAAATTCTACCTCCCAATATTTAGTCAGTAAGTGTGTACCCAGCATTTTCTACGTTTTAGGCACTGTGCTAGGTACTGGGGTTACGGCAGCAAAAAAACTTAAGATAGACACTGATCAGAGAATTACTCCAATATAAAATTGCAGTTATGAAGGAAAACTGCCTAACATTATGAGAAAATATAATTACAGTACATTTGAAAAAAAAAAACAAAAAACAAAAAAGAAACCATTCATTCAGCCCAACTCTGGGGAAAAGACAGAAAGAGGCTGTTGCAAGTGGAGGTGGGGCAAACAGCAAGCGGGCCAATGTATTCTGGAAGCAAGCAAGATGGTGCGACCTTGGACCAGCATGGCGGTGGTGGGTATGGCATGTTGGTCTGTAGGGACTGAAAAACTGTGTAAACTCTAGGAGCCCAGAATTCGGGTCCACCACAACCTGGCCTCCCCCGATCTCTCTGGTCACTTCGTGCACCCCCTGGAGCGCCACGGGCATCAGCCTCACCTTGGACCTGGCATTACCAGCAGGCTCCAATTCATGACCTTCGCGGGACCACTGCGTGTGTCTGTTCCCTCGTCCCGCTGCTGGTCTGCCTGCTGAGATGGCCAGCGATTATCAGCGGCAGTTAAGTGGACAACTACTAAACACCAGCTCTGACCCACAGCTTTGTGGGAAGTACTTCTACAAGCTCTCACAGCGTTCTTGCCCAAGCTCTGGCAGCTGCCAGCATTCGGTTCATCCCCGCTGCTGGGCAGCGTTCCACTGAGGACACTACAGTTTACTTCTCTGCGGAAGGGCATCTGGGCTGTTTCAGGGCTTGGCTGTCCAAAGTAAAGTTACTTTGAACATTGTTACATAAAGCTTTTTCTAGATACACATTCTTATTTCTCTGGGATAAAATTCGTAGGTGTGGAATTACTGGTTCATAGGGTAGATCCATGTTCAACAATTTTATTTATTTTTATTATTTATTTAAAAAAATATTTTTGAGGTGGGGGGGAAGGAGACAGAGGATCAGAAGCGGGCTCTGCCCTGACAGCAGTGAGCCTGATGTGAGGCTTGAACTCACGACCCCTGAGATCATGACCTGAGCTGAAAGTCTGAAGTTCAACGGACTGAGGCCCCCAGGTGCCCCTATGTTCAACGTTTTAAAGAAACGGCCAAATGTCTCACAGCTGTGCTATTTTACACAGGCATGCGCCCTAGTTGCCCTGCAGGCTTGCTGACACTTGGTGCTGTCTGGTTAGCTGTTCCAGCGGGGGCGTGCCGTGGAGTCCCACTGAGGCTTTCCCCTGCATTTCCAGTTCCTGGGCGCTCAATGGCTCTGAGCACTTTTGCCTCTTCTTCACGGCCATCTGAATATACACTTCTGTGAAATTTCTGGTCGAGGTTCTGCCTATTATAAAAATTGGGTTATGTTTTTCTTATTGAGCTGCATGGTTTCTTTATATAGTTTAGATAAAAGTCCTTTGTCAGATACATGTGTTGCAAAGATGTTTTCCCTGACTGTGGCTGATCTATTTTTTTAATGATGTCCTCTGATTAGGAGATGTCTGAAATTTTGATGAAGTCCGATTTCAAAATCTATTCTTCATTTCAATTTTTCCAATCTTTTTTCCTATGAGCTTTATAAATTTAACTTTAACCTGAAGTCATGAGCCATCTCAAATTAACATCTGTAAAGGGTTTGAGGTGTGTGTGTGGAGGGGAGGGGGAATCAAACCTATCCCCATCTACTCAAATATCTAATTGTTACAGCATTACTTACTGGAAAGACCATTCTCTACCCACTGAACTGCTTTGGTGCCCTCAAAAACAATTAAGGGTGGGTCCATTTCCAGACAGTCACTGGCCTGTGACCCACACTTTCACTGGACCACGGGTCTCCATTACTCTGGTTTTATAAGTCGGGAAGTTAGTGTTCCAAACCCGCTCTTCACTGAATTTAAACAAACAAGCAAACAAAACTACCTGTAGAGGTTTTAAACTATACTGAATTTATAGATAATTTCAGGGAGAATCAGCATCTTTATCAATATTGAGTCTTCTGGTGCAAAAGCATGGGTATGTACCTCCATTTAGCTTGGTCTTCATTACTTTCCATAAGCAATGTTTTACTAACTGTGGTCAGTGTAGAGCTCTTGCTCATACTTGGTAAATTCTCACACATCGACTGGTGGAAATGGAAAGCGTAGAGCCACTTTGAAAAAGCAGTCAGACAGTTTCTTAAAAAGTCAAACATAATATTACCCTGGACTTGGCCACTCCACTCCTAGATATCCACTCGAGGGAAGTGGGAATGCGTGCTCACACAGACTTGGACGTTAGTGTGCACAACAGTGCCATTCATAAGAGCTAAGAAGTGGAAACAACCCTGTTATGAATCACCTAGGAAATGCTTACGAAAGTGTAGCCTACCCATAAATGGAACACCGTTTGGTAATAAAGAATACCGGTTAATGTTATAATGGGGGAGAACCTCAAAAGCATAACGCCAAGCAAAAACTACTGATGTAAACGATCAGACATTTTGATTACATCTATAAGGTGCCCAGAAAAGGGAAATCTGGAAAAATAAAAATGAGATCGGTGGTGGCGTGGGGCTGGAGCTAGGGAAGGGATTCACGGCGAAAGGCACAAGGGAGTTGATGGCAATGACAAAGATGTTCCCAGGTGGGATTAGGGGGCTGCACAACTCTGTAAATTTACTAAAAGTAATTACATTTTTAAAATCTAAATGGTGAATTTTACAGCATGTAACATATATGTCAATAAAGCTGTTTAAAAATGATCCTAGGTATTTTATGTTTTTTAATGCTACTGCACATGGGGTCTCTGGGGGGCTGTCTTCCACTTGTTAATTGCTAGTACACAGAAACACAGGACTCCTATACTGACTGCATTACAATTGATAAATTCACTGATTTGTTTCAGTAGTTTTTTAGCAGGTCTCTGAGGACTTGGAACCACGTGATCATGTTATCTGTGAATACAGTTTACTTCTTCCTTTTCAATCTGTATGCCTATCATTCCTTTTTGCTCACCTGCCTGCACAGACGGGATCTCCCACTCAGCACAACGCCAGCGCAAGCGGGGGTGTGGCAAGCCTGCTGTGTCCCCAGTCTTAGCAGGAAAGCATGGGCTGTTCCAGTTAAGCATGATGTCAGCTTGATGGTGTGTTTGTGTGTGTGTGTGTGTGTGTGTGTGTGTGTGTGTTCTGGCAGGTTTTTAATCAAGTTGGGAAAAACTGCCCTGTATTCCCAGTTTGCCCACGTGTCTATTTGCTACTAATCACTAATGTATGTGAAATTCTGTCAAACATTTTTCTTGCAAAACAATCACATGATTCTCAATGACTTAGTTAACGTGGTGAATTATACACCGATTTACTTTCATATATTATAGAAATCTTGCGTTGCTGAGATGAACTCTACTTGGTTGTGGTAAAGTAACAGATTCGTGATGCGCTAATAAATTTTGGTAATGGAATTTGCAATTATGATCATGAGGGATAATCTCCCCACCTCACGATCCTTAACCATATCTGCAAAGTCCCTGCTGCCGCGTAAGGAACCCAAGGTCCTGGGGACTGGGGGGTGGGCATTTTTGAGAGCGGTCACAGGCCAGGGCGTCCGTGAGTGCTGGCAACAGCCTCGTCCTGTAGCTTCAGAGATTTAAGTCTGCAAGCCCCTTCAGCCGTCCTGACATTACAGGATAGGAAGCTACGACCACATGTTCTTGGATAGTTAAAACATTTGGTCCCAGACTATTCAAAAATATCTCATCCCAAAGGGAAATCTGAAGTTTTCTATTCGAAGGATTTAAAATTGCAAATTCAAATGGCAGAATACACGAGACAGACCCGCAGAGACCTTTTGCACAGGCCTCTGCGCCGGCAGATGTCCCTGGGGCAACCTCTGTTCCCTCCTTCAAGTCTTAGATCACCTCCTCCGTGAAGGTGAACATGACTGTCATATTTAGACATGAGCAGCACTAGACGTGAGCTCTACTAGGGCACAATCTTTATTCTTTTTGTTCACTGATGCTTACCAAGCATCCAGGATAGTTATTGGCACACAGTAGGTCCTCAACAGTCGTTTGTTGAATGGAAGAATGGAAGCCATTACAGAAATGCCAATAACTTATTTCTTTGGGAAACATTTACTTAGCAACTATCTGCCAGGCACTGGGAAGGTATAAGTAATACCTCACTTACATGATGCTTATTAGTTAAGAAGGGTAGTTCTCTACATTGGCTGCCCTTCGGAATTATCTGTAGAGTTTAAAATCTTTCAGACAGCTGTGCTACACCTTGACCCAGATTAACAATAAGAAACAGGAGACTGGTCGGGCACCTACTTTTTCTTTTTTTTTTAAGGCTGTATCAGCGATGCTTCTGCACAGCTGGAGTGGGGACTACATGCGTTTTCACAGGAGATGATAACGTACTGTGTTTCCAGTGGAGGAACTTTTAAACAGATACGGACTTCTTGAATGTTATCTGTTTCACTGAAAACACAGGTAGATCACTTCTCTGACCAGCAATGAACTAGGTATTGAGAACAGAAAGATGAATACAAAGGGTCCTTGCTATTGAGCGCCTCTCTGTATAAAAAGGAGACAGATTCTCAATAGTCTAGTAGGCGCCACTGGGGAAGACGGGCAAGGAAAGCATTTTGAAAACACGGAAGATCGGCTTAGTGCTTAACAGACCAAGGAGGGAAGGGGATGTGCCGTGTAGGGAGGGTCAGGGGAGCCTGCTGGATGAGAAAACCACAGATTCAAGGAACCCACTGCTCCAGTGCAAGCAATTTGGCAAAAGGACTAAACAATAAAGAAGAGCAAATCATCCTGTTTGTGCCATTACGGAAAAGTCGAGAAAAAATTACATGTAATCTTTAGACAAATATGCCAAATAACCACAATGTCTTTAAAAGGTCTATGCAAGGAAAATAACTGAAGGAGCCATGAAGGAATTGCATCTACTCTCATAAGTTACTCTTTGACATATATTTAATGTGTAATCGAGCAAATTGCCCACAAGCCGTGACTGAACAATTCAATATAAGGTTGGAATGTAGCAGTGGGTGACCTGACATGAGGCTACAGACAAAATCGGGGCCACATCAAGAGACGCCTTGCTGCCGTGATGGCTTCTCATGGATGGGATGGTTGTCTACTAATCCTTTAATCCATTCTATTTAACAATTAATTGCTAGCACTAACAATCTTGTTAGAGCGCTAAGATTACAAACTGCCAAGGCTGAACACCATGCCCCTCTTCAGAAATCTTGCTTTTCAATTTGTCATACACGTGTTTCATCTCTCTGTAATCACATGGTCCTTGATCATAAACTTCAAATAACCCGAGGGGTAATCACTGTCCTGGAGAAGCACAAGCCTCCACCAGAGCTGTGTAACATATGGTATGCAGCCACACTGTCTTTCCAAAATTCAAAAATTCTGGACCTCAGACTCTTAGCCCCAAGGATTTTCAGATAATTACAGTGATGATGGCTGACGACAGCATTTACGACGGGCCAGGAACTGTTCCAGTGCTTTCCGTATACCTAAACTAGTTACCTCTAGAAGAGTACTATGCGGTGGTTACTGCTACCACCACCCACGTCTTACAGCCCAGGAGCCGGAGCAAAGGTTAGGTCAGGCAGCCTCAGCTGCCCTGTTAACCGACACAGAACGGTGATCACATCCAGGAGCTAACCCTCCCTCCTCATGAACCGGGTCCTGACTCAGCCTCACTTAAGGCACTGTTTTATCTGTGTTACTTTGGCCGAAGTGATACGTATCGGTGTTCCCCCCACATCTAAAATGTCGTATCTCCTTCCCTGGTATTTGCCAGAAACTGCTTATTCTTGTTAAAGCGCTGGTGAACATACTTCCGCTGTCAGACACTCATTGACAAGTTCAGTTCAGACACCCACTGTACAAATAAGGAGTCAAAGGTTACGGGCACTTTTAAGGCTCTTGATGAACACTTGTAAGCTACTTTCCAGAAGGAACCCCCTTTCCCCCGCCTCATAGTGACAAGTAGAAGGGCAAATCCAATCTGTACTATGTCTGAGTGATTTCAGCCTCTGAAGATGTGAGTCCGGTAAACGAGGTTTGACTAAATTCTGGGAAATTCAAGTGCACTGATGCTCTCCGTTACAAATCATTCTTCATGAGTAACTTCAAGCTTTGACCTCACGTCTGTGCCTCCAAACATTTCAGGGCTCTAATCATCTAAATTAAATGAAGCCTTCAATAACCTTTCTATTTCACAAACGGGGAATCAAAATGGAAAATACAGTTTTATTCGGATTGTCTATTTGTCGGGATTTTACCGACTGGAGATTTCCTCAGAAGAAGGCTGTCCGAGCTTCTAGACGCAGTAACGGAACTCCTAACAGCAGCAGGTGCACAGAGGCAGCAGAGCAAGCCCTCTGACTGTCCGGGCTCACAGGCAGCTCAAGACTTATTCTTGGGCTGCAGAGAAGTCACACAGCCTCTGTGCCCCCATCTCCTCATCTGTGAAATGGGATGATAACAGCAACCTACTCCCATCAGGCTGCAAAACACAGTGTGTGGCACCCAGTACCTGCCGCGTGGCAAGTCCACCGAACTTTTGCTCTGCACGTCGCAGCTGCCATCTCAGCTAGTCATAATCGTACAAGTCAAATACTGTCATCGTTTCACAGCTTAGAGAAGAGGACTGAACACGCAGCCTGGCCCCAAACCATGCCGCTAGGGAATCAATGGGGCTGGGACTCAGATCNTGTCTTTCAAACTAAATCATGTCGCAATTTAACTCAATCATACAGGATTGGTTAGGACAATTCTACAAATCCATAAAACTGCATTTTAACCACGTGTGGGACAAGGCAGGAGGAGATGCAGGGGCGGGGGTGGGGGCCCAAGGCAACCGCTTTATCTACAGACCTTACAATTTTATAGCGAAGGTTTAAGATTGGGGTTTGACCACCAGCGCGCCAACCTTTTGAAAACGCTGTCACATACTCTACATTTCAGCAGCGTCGCTCCTAGCCGGTGCGCACGCTCTCGGCAGCATCTGTCGCGGCTCCGAGCGGCTGATCATAAGCATCGCTTCAGCCTTCTCAACGCTATTAAGCAGATGGCAGTGCTAAATCCAAATGATGTAGGACATCTCCCTGGTGGACTCTGTCTCCACATACTGCCATTACTCTGCAATTCCTCGGTGATAAATCTCGTGTTTTCTCAAGAACACGAAAGAGTGAACTGATGCCGGCAACTGATTTACCACCACTAGCCTGCATCCGCCCCTCGTCCACGTTTCCGTGGGCTTGTAAAGATCACCGTGAGGATCCCACGTGGGGAGTATGGGGCCTGGGTATCCCGCCACGGATTTTCACTTGTTGCCTTCAAGTTAAGCAAAAGAACACGGGCTCAAGCTTTAGGAGAGCTGCGTAGGAGGTTGGACTTGTCAGCTGCGCTACTTCGGTCAAGCTCATGTTTCCTGAGCATTGGTTTCCTTATTTGTAAAAGAAAAACCTGACGCTCCTAGGGGGGTTCTTGGGGATAAAACGAAATAGCAGGCTCGGGAGCATCTGAAACGGTAACAAACACCTCCTAAGTACTTAAGGGATACTTGATTTCTTCAATGTGTGCGAAATTAATGAATCTGGAAAATTTTGTCTTTTTTTTTTTTGGTTTTTATTAATTCTAAGGAATTTCCTGTTGAAGCTATAAAACTTCCTGGCTTGCTTTTAATACAGTCAAAGTATGGAGAGTTCAGTAGCTCAGAGGAAGACCTAAACATGGCTCTGAGACTCACTGGCCACCCTCCCCATCACAGCAGTGGCACGCCCTAGCTGGCCATTACCCAGCGACAGCAGCACTGACTNCCTCTGGCAGGACATCTGCCACCAGGTGTACCACCCAGCCTGCTAGTGACTTAACACGGCTTTTACATTGACTTTGTTTTCACTTCAATGTATCATAATTGAATTACAGCAACATTCATAAAGCATGTGCTTGACATGCTAATTCTAGTTTCCCAGTAACTTAAAAATCCATCATTAGAACTATAAGAAAATGGCCTGCTGTGTGCCGTGTGAAATCATGTTGTGAACACCAGTGATATGTGCACTATTCTTGGGAAAACATTCCTGGAATGGAAAGAGAATGACCTGAAATCAATAGGCACTCTGGTAACTCAGGTCACTTGTTAAAGCTTTCTCTGGGTCTCAGTGTTTTCAAGAATAAAATGGGATTGATCACCTCCACCTTCTAAGGCTGAAGTTAACACCGAGGACACAGACCGCACACTCACGCGCATCTTAGTGACACCAGTATGTTGCAGGGTGTGCCTTTGTTCTGCTCTAGGATCTCAGAAGGAATCAGATATTCTTTTGAGAGTTTACAATTACTAGACACGCAAACTACGACACTGGTCTTTTTTAAAGCTCTTCACCTGTTTTCTCCTCACAAAGATATCTGTTTGTGTGTGAGAGCACCTGGCATCTATTCTCCCCTCAAACTTCCCGAGTCCAACGCAGTGTTTGTACGAGCGATGGTCACCGTGCTGTAGGGCTGCAACTGTCAGTAGGATTATAAATAAAACATCCAGGGGCGCNCCCTCAAACTTCCCGAGTCCAACGCAGTGTTTGTACGAGCGATGGTCACCGTGCTGTAGGGCTGCAACTGTCAGTAGGATTATAAATAAAACATCAAGGGGCGCCTGGGGGCTCAGTTGGTTAAGGTCCGACTTCAGCTCAGGTCATGATCTCGCAATATAAGGGTTCGAGCCCCGCGTCGGGCTCTGTGCTGACAGCTCAGAGCCTGGATCTGCTTCAGATTCTGTGTCTCCCTCTCTCTCTGCCCCTCCCCTGCTCGTGCTCTGTCTCTCTCTGTTTCTCAATAATAAATAAATGGTAAATTAAAAAAAAAAATCCAATAAAGAACGAATCCCACTTAATTGAGAGCGATTTAATTGAGCATATTTACGAAGGGTTTCCAAGACTCAAAACTAGCACTTCTGTGAAGTCTCAAGTCCTGTCAGAGCAGGGTGGGGCAGGACCCCAGGGCCGAGGCCACTTATCACCTGCTCTTTTTTATCCACCAGAGCTATTCAGGAGGTGTGTCTGCAATCAATCAATAACTGTTTCTGAGCTGGTGTATATTAGAACAATTCCAATATTATAAAGAATAGTCCATATTTCTCTTCACAGTAACTGTGCTGACAGCTTGTTACTCATTAAATGTGTGAAGTTAGATAAACAATGCTTTGTTTTACACCACAATATCAGCGCTACCAAGGTCATTACAGAAATCAATGGGGAAATGGAGCTGAACTACACTGAGTTTTCTATCACTCTGCAGGGATTCTCATTTGTACTATAATTTTAATACGAGGTATTTGAAACTTGGGAGAAAAACTTTGTAATTCGTAAAACCTCCTGAGAAAAGCTGTTCTTTCTGCAACAAGACAGCGTCATGAAATGACTGTAGCTTATGAGGTTTGAACGTCATTACTGAAAGGGACCCTATCCCCACAGTAGCTAATAGCGCCCGACGGCCAGCCACTTGGGCCTGCCCTTCTGGTCTATTCTGTTTTCAAGCGGGTGACGGCTGTTCAGTTTGTTCATCCCAGGTGATGGTACACACCGATACTGACCACGGCGGGGGCGGGGGTAGCCCTCCACAGACTCCTCTCTCTCCTCACTCTCCCTGTACATCATTTGCTCACATACTCCCTCCAGATTTACTCGTGGCTTCCTCGTGTGAAATGAGAAGCAGAGGTTTCAAACTGTGGAAGGAGGGCGGGTGTTTACTCAGCACCATGTGCCGGCTGCCTCCCACACTGGCCCCCTCCTCCCACGCCCGTGACTGCCTCCCACAGGGCCCCCGCCTCCCACGCCCGTGACTGCCTCCCACAGGGCCCCCGCCTCCCACGCCCGTGACTGCCTCCCACACTGGCCCCCGCCTCCCACGCCCGTGACTGCCTCCCACAGGGCCCCCGCCTCCCACGCCCGTGACTGCCTCCCACAGGGCCCCCGCCTCCCACGCCCGTGACTGCCTCCCACAGGGCCCCCGCCTCCCACGCCCGTGACTGCCTCCCATACTGGCCCCCGCCTCCCACGCCCGTGACTGCCTCCCACACTGGCCCCCGCCTCCCACGCCCGTGACTGCCTCCCACAGGGCCCCGAAGGCCTGCCTCCCACAAGTCACTATGGATGATATGCCTCCCCCTCCATGGATCCGAAAGACTGTGGGCTTTCCTCTCATTCACCTTTCAGCCTGACCATCTAAAGAGGAAATGAAGTACACATTTTACAAACTGAGGCTTACAGAGGTCAAGTATCTTGCCCAAAGCCACACAAGCAGCAAATATTAACATGGGTTGTAAATACAGGTCGATCAGACTCTTAACCCCTGGGGCCCAGCATTTTTAGATCGCCTCTCTATTAGATGGAGAACCACTTTTGATCTTGTAACTGCACCTGTTTACATGTAGCACGTGCACTACAGCATTAAGAAGTGACATCTACGCACAACACATCAACACAGAAAGTTTAAAAGTATGAATATGTGTGGAGCCTCTCTGCACCTGGTGTGTTGATTTGCTTACCCCAAGGGAATGAGCCCTAATCCAGAGACACCATGCTGTGCTGTCAGGAGAGGGGGGGGGAAAGAGAGAGGGGGAGAGAGAGAGGGAGAGAGAGAGAGAGGCAGGCAGCACACATGCGCACCAGAGTCTTACTGAACACTGCATTATCTAAGAGAAATTTGTAATTTAAAGTGCTCTGGTGGCCACATTAAAAAACCAAAAGGGGCGCCCAGGTGGCTCGGGAGGTTAAGGGCTAACTCTTGATTTAGGCTCAGCTCATGATCTCACAGTTCGTGGGTTCGAGCCCTGCATCAGGCTCTGTGCTGACAGATCGGATCCTGCTTGGGATTCTCTCTCCCTCTCTCTCTGTCCCTCCCCCACTTACTTCTCTTTCTCTCAAATAAATATTTAAAAAAAGCTTTAAAAAACCAAAAGTAAAAAGGAACAAGTAAAATTAATTTTAGTGATAGGCTTGTTTTATAGTCTTTATCTCCCACAAAGGCCTGGGATGCTGCGCTGTGCCCCACGCCTGCGGCACACCCCTCTACCGGCCACACTGCACGCACTCGGCGGCCACCGGAGCTAGCGGCTGCCGTGGAGCACGGGGTGGTTGAACCTGTGCTTGCGCTCCCTCCTCCACACCATGGTGCATGGAAGAACAGTTGCAGAACAGCTCCCCAATCTAAGAGTAGACCAAGTAAAGAATTCTGCAGCAATACTGAACTACACACACACATGTGAGGGGATAACTGAAGTACAAAGTTACTTTTACAGAACGAAGCGGCAAAGTCTGGGACTTTTGGAGGACAGATCATCAAGTGTCCGCGGCATTCTGTTAGTGAGCACGAAGGCGGTGTGCTCCTTGAGGGTAGCGGCAGTGAATGCAATTTGCTGCAAGGAACTAATGTAAAATCGGAAAAATAAGGCTCCTAATTCCGTTAGTCCTGACCCACAACAATAATACGCGGCATAAAGGAAATTTTAGGTTTGACTGAGGTAGTCCACATCCAATGAGGCAATGCTTCCTGATCAGATGGGAGGCCTAAGTCGTATGGGATTCAAGAGCATCACAAAGTATTAGATTTCTGAATACCACTTACGGGAAATACTAATAGGAATTAGTTCCAGCCACTGAGATCAAAGCCGTGACAAAAGGAGTGGAAAGGCAACGGAACAAAGTACAAAGAGAAGGCTTTGGGGCCAAGATGGGTTTGAAGCACTGCTCAGCCTTTCGCATGTGGATGCTGATTTAACCTCTCTGAACCTGTAGGCAAGGGAATGACACACTGAGGCTTGAATTTTGCACTATCTCGGGACATGCTGAGAGGGGACAGAGAACTGACATGAAGCCCGTGAAACGACACCAAGCACAGAGTAAACACTCAAGTCACTGAAGATGATGGTGGTAGTGATCTCCTTTTTTTTTTTTTCCTTTTTTTACTAAGTTTGTTTATTTATTTTGAGAAAGGGGGCAGGGGCAGAGAGAAGGAGAGGAGAAGAATCAGTGGTGATTGCCTTGTTAATACTCACTGATTGGTCCTAGGGATGATCGGAAAGTTTGGTATCCTAACTGGTTTACACTAGATTTCTAATTCTGCGACATTTAGTGTGGTGCTTAACCCAGTGTTATAATGTGTGCGCGTTATGGGGTGGAGTGTGGTCCCCACCCCAAATCCTATGTTGAAGCCCAGCCCCCCGCACTGGGGGGGGGGAGTGTACTTAGAGAGGGGGCCCTTAAAGAGGTGACTAAGTTAAATGAGGCTGTGCGTGGGTCCTAATCCAATCTGACCGGTGCCGTCAGAAGAGAGGAACCGTGGACCCGCAGGAGACCAGAGATGCAGGTGCACAGAGAAAGAGCCTGTGAGGACACAGCCAGAAGGCGGCCATGTGCAAGCCCAAGGGAGAAGCCTCCGGAGAAACCAAACACCCCAACACCTTGACCTTGGGCTTCTAGCCTCTATAACTGGGAGAAAATAAAATTCTGTCGCTTCAGCCACCCAGACTGTGGCGTTTCGTTGCAGTAACTCTAGCAAAGTTAATACAGGGCATAAGGCCACCTTGTCACCCTCCTCCTCAGGATAGCTGCTCCTCCTCAGTTTCCACTAGAGCCACTGCTTAGTCACCCCCGGAAAGGCTGTGTGTGTGTGGTGGGGAGACCACTGTGGTGGGACACGGCCATCGGGGGACACGCACAGCCAGGCCCTCAGTTCAAAGCCTGCTCGTCTGCTTGTACGCTGTGTGATCTTAGGCAAGTTGTCTAATTCTTATAAATCACAGTTTCCTTCTTCTTTAAAAGGACTGATGTTGATGTCACGGGTCACGAGGATTAAACAGACACTCAGAGCACCTAACCGAGAGCGGCTTTTGCACGTGTCCATGTGTGCCCCTGTCACACAATCTCTGTCCTCCGGCAGGTATGACGAGTCGCAACACTGAAAAGATCACTTCAAAGAAGGCAGACTGGCTGTCATGCAAGATGGCTTTGTAAGGGAGTCCTCCCCGACATTTAAAGGCCGCACAATGTACCAGCCTCCTAACTGGTCGCTGCCTCCAGGCTTTACCGCCCGTCAGTCCAGCCCCTCTGAGGCCGTGGAATGATCTGAAACTCACCGTGCCTCCCATGTGACTCTTTGGGGTTCCGGGCCGCTGGCCGCCTGCAGCACGGAGTCTCAGCCGCTTGGTCGGGAGAGCGCGGCCTCTCCTCCCCCAGCACCCTGCCACGCCTCACCCCTTCTAGCTCTGCCCGGGAACTGGAGCTGCAGACAGCACGCACTGCCCCCAGCGCACCCTGCTCTTCCAGCCTGGTGAAATGCCCTTCCCCGTCTGTACCCTAGTGACTCCTACTCAGCCTTCCCTCTCTCAGTGACATGTCCTCAGTGCGCTCAACCAGACTTTAGCGCTGTCTTGTTCTGGAAATACTGTTCTGAACTGATTACCATATTACATTACTCTGGCCTGTGAGCTTTCCAAAGAAAGGGTCTTTGCCTCAATAATCTTTGTATCCCAAGCGTCATGCAGTGTCCCTGACACACACGGATGTTCAGCAAATGTTGGCTGAATGAATGACCAAAGGAATGAACACTCGTGATCAATCAGATTCACAATGCTGTTACTCCAACATTAAGACTCCAAGCTCTCTAAGTTGAGGCTGACAGTCTGGATCGGTCATCTACTTCTCTGAGCCCTCTGTTCGTCATCTGTAAAAGACACATTAGCTCCTGCTTTAACTATTCAGACTCAATGAGACACTCAAGTAAAAGGCTTACACTCCACATGGGATTTCAGGCAAACCACTTAATCGTGTGCTCTGTGCTGCTTTTCTTCATCTCTACAGTGAGAACAGTGCCCCACACTTGGTAAGGTTGCCTGGACACTGAAATGAGATACTGTGTGACGTCCTGGCTGGCATCTACTAGTGCCCCCGTCCCCCGGGCCATGCCAACACCCTCAAGGATACCAGCACAACGCACAGGCTTCTACTCCCAAAGATCGAGACCGAGTTGAGAGTCCAAGTCTGAAGGGTCTTAATTGTTACAAGTTATAGGAGAAAAACACGTGACCTGAGCCTAAAAGAAAACAGGATTTTATATCCTTGTCAACCTCAGTATCAGAGCTCACGTAGAACAAACAGTAGCTGCCTGTGCGAAGCTGCCTGGCAGTACATGAGTTCTGAAGTGATTTATGCTTCATCAAAACAGCCACATGATTCGTATTTTTTATGCTTCATAAAGCCGATATTTTGTTCTGTATATACGTCTTTCATTGTCCCCCACTTAGAATTTTAAACATAAAGCAGGAAGTTTCTAGGCATTTAGGAAAACATTCTGAACAGAATAAACACTGATTTCATATATCAATGAACATCAAGATATATTATCACAAGCGGTAACTATGAAGCTCTGTTTTGCCTCTGATAACACTTACTTATTTCTGGGTAAATACTTCTTTAGAAAATGAACCAGAGCTAACTCATTATTCACAAATACGAATCTGGAGTTGTTAGAAAGCAGGACCACGGCTGCTGGGAAACAGAAACCTTCTCTGAATGCTGAACAAAATTCGGGGCTTTCGTCCTTAGGCACTGACAATGCAGGAGAGTTCCACGTTGCTCGTGTGATCTGGGGCACTTGAAGGGCCCCAGACTTTGAAGACACTGTTCCTCCTTAGAATATACCGAACACGGAGTTAAAATTTTAGAGTAAAAAAAACCTTCAATTTTTATTTTTCAAGCCTCATGGCTTTAACACTACATTAAATTTTGGAGGACTGATGCATGCTAGATGGTAAGACAGAGAGTGCTTCTCCAATTAAAATAAACAAGAAATGAAGCAAGCGAAGTCAGATTACCCTCCTTGTCTACTCATCACCCGTTTCCCAGGGTGTGTGGATGCAGAAGGGCACAGGTGTCTGGTAACAGGGTCTAGTCAGAGATGGTCTCTTACCTTTGGGCAGGGGTGCTATAGCTGTTATCATAGGAATCATAGCTCTGTTCATCATAAGCAGTGCCATATCCATCATCATAGTCCTACAATAAAACAGGACAAGCATAAAAAAAGTTCAGAAAAGTTTCTGGAAGAAAGAACCACTCTGCTTTTAGTGACTCTTTATTAATTCAGCTGACAGGTAACTGTATATCTAATTATAGTGTAAAGAAAATATTAAGAGTGACATCAGTGAAGGTGACAAGTAAGAACTTCCAAAAATTCTCTCTACAAAAGCAAAAAGAAACTGGCAAAAATTGTTAGAATCAACAGTCTCAAAACTCTGGAAATTAACAAAAGGTTTGCAGAGATCTAAGGGGCATTTATTTTTAAAGATCTGGCTGAACCTTGGTAGGAGCAGTGGGCTCTGTGATGTTTTAATGAATCCTATTCCCACCTTTCACTCCCAGCTCTGCAGGAGCCTTCAACACCCACAGCCTTAACCACAGTGGACTCCAGCAGGCTGGGGGCCACCGGAGGGGGAGGACAGGGTGGAGCTCTTTCAAAACCTCATTCCCTGAGGACTGCATCGGACCTGGCTTGGACTCATCTAATGCAAAAAGCCTCTTCCCTGGGGGTATTTAAAGAAAATAAATAGAGGCAATGATATAAGATTTCAGCTGCTTGTGGTGGTGGAACAAACAACAGTCTCATCAAAAGCCACCAAAAAAGTGGAAGGACGAGACATCCACTCTCCCTTTCAACAGCTCGGACACCCTCCGGGGGATCCAGAGGGCTACCTTCCTGCACAGTGCCATGTACATGCCTGGAAAGACCGGGGAAGACCCTGGGGTCTCCTCGGGATGACCTTGAGGTTCAGCCCAAGAAGGAAAGGCAAGGCCAAGGAGAGAGTTAGTTGTAAACCAACTGGCTGAAGTCTTAAAGATCTACTGTTCTAACCTGTCTGGAACTTAGTTTCCAGGCATTCAATAAGATCTCCATCGAATCATTAGCTGACCACTAAGGTAACCGGAAACACCTCAGGGACAACACATGACACACTTTACAAAATGAATTTGGAAAAGGCACTAAATAAAAAAAAGAAAACAGAAAATACTGGAAGGAAGGAGAATTTGATTTCCATAGCTGACACGTTAAATGTCCAGTCTTAAAAAAAAAAAGATTAGGGGATATGTAAAGAAACACAAAAATATGGTTCATATACAAGAAAAATGTAATCCCTCAGGAAGATGGTCCCTCAGGAAGATGAGACACTGGACTTACAAGACAAAGACTTTAAATCAGTTACTTGAAATATATCTTAAAAACTAAAGCATCCTCTGAGTCTAAACAACTAAAGTATGAGAACAATGTCTCACCACATAGAAAATATTAATATGGATATAGAAAGAGTAAAGAATCCAAAGCAATTCTTGAGTCGTAAAGTATAACTGAAATGGAAAAATTCATCAGAGAGGTTCAACAGCAGATAAAACTATGTAAAAGACTACTTAAGTAAACCTGAACGTAGGTCAATTGAGATTATCCATTCTGAGCAAGAAGACACAAAAGGATAAGGAAATGTGAACAGGATCTCAGACACCTGTGCAACACCATCAAACATGAGCATTTGCATCATGAGATACCCAGAAAGAGAGGACAATAAGAAGCAGCAAGACTATACAGAGAAATAATGGCTAAACACTTCCCAAATTTGAGGAAAAACCTTAATCTATACAACCAAGAAGTCCAAAACACTAAAAGAAAGGTAAGCTAGAAACATCAAAATGTTGAAAGACAAAGACAAAGAGAGGATCTTAAAGCAGCAAGCCAGAGGCCATTCATCATGTGCAAGAGATTATCAATAAGATCAAAAGCTGATTTCTCAAGAAAAACCATGGAGGCTGGAAGACTATGAGATTCCACATTCCAAGTACCAAAAGCAAAAGACTGTCAACTAAGAATTCTATAACCAGCCAAACTGTCCTTCAAAAATGGAAACATTAGGGGCCCCTGGGTGGCTCGGTTGGTTAAGCGTCCAACTTCATTTCAGGTCATGATCTCATGGTTCGTGAGTTGGAGCCCAGCATCAGGCTCTGTGCTGACAGCTCAGAGCCTGGAGCCTGCTTTGGATTCTGGGTCTCCCTCTCTCTCTGCCCTTCCTTGCTTATGCTCTGTCTGTCTCTCTCTCAAAAATAAATAAAACGTTTAATTTTTTTTAATGGAAAAATTAATACATTCTCAGGTAAACAAAAACAGAATTCATCAATAGCAGATATGTCCTCCACAAAAGAGCAAAAGGAGTCTTTAATGTAAAGTAAAAAGTCATTAGATAGTAATTTGAGTCCACATGAAAAAATAAGTAACACTGATACAGGTAGCTACTTAGGGGAATACAAAACTATAAATGTGTTTTTGTAGTAACTCTTTTTTCTCGTATTTGATTTAAAGGCCAACTGAATGAAGAACTAATTACAAATCTGTATTGATGGACACAAGATATATGAAGTTGCAATCTGCAAAACAGTGACAACACAAAGGTGGGCAGGTGGGGACAGAGCTAAAGAGGAGCAAAGTTCTGTGTTCTGTTAAAATCAAGTTCTAAAAAAGACTGATATAACCTAAAAAGTAAATTGTAATCTACAGGGCAGGCTAAGAAAATAATTTGAAAAAAAATAAAAAGTAGAAAAAGAAATGACAGTGGAATTAAAGTGATGCAATTAAAAAAAAAATCTAACAACAAAGGGGGAGAAGTAAGGTACCAAAACGACATAAAACATAGGATTAAAAAAAAGCATAGTGGCAGATGTAAATCCTACCTTATCTGTAACTACACTAAATATAAATGGATTAAACTAAATGGAATAAATTAAAAGGCAGAATATGTCATCATGCTTATTAAAAAGAAAGATCCAACCATATGCTGTCTGCAAGAGACATACTTTAGACTCAAAGATAAATATAAATTGAAAAGGATGAAAGAAGATATACCATGGAAATATGAATAAAAAGAGAACTACCACAACTGCACTAATATCAGACAAAACAGACTCTGAGACAAAAACTGTTACCAGAAAAAAAGGACATTTACTTATAATGATAAGAGTCAAGTCTATCAAGATGATAATTATAAAAATGTATGTATATGCATACATAAATAACAATAGAACTCAAAGCACATAAGGTAAAAACTGACAGAATTACAGGGAGAAATCGACAATTTAACAAAAATAGTTGGGAACTTCAATATCACACGTTGAATAATAAAAATAATGCCTGAACAAAGGATAAAAAAGAAACAGAAGATCTGAACAATAGAAATCAATTATACCTAACAGACAACTATAGCTCTAACATACCTCCATAGAACACTCTGCCCAGTAAGGGTGGAATGCACATTCTTTTTCATTACATATGGAACATTCCAGAGGACAGACCCTACATTTTCCCGATTCAAAATTTGACTACAAAGCTAAGTAATCAAAACAGCGAGGTACTGGTAGAGGTACAGATCAGTGGAATGGGATTGAGAGCACAGAAACGAAACCCTTACATCTATGGTCAGTTCATTTTCAACAGGGTGCCAGGGCAATTCAATGGTGACTAGTATCGTCTTCTCAGGATATGGTGTGGGAACAAATGGATATCTACATGCAAAAGAATGAAGCTGGACTGTTACCTCACACCACATACAAGAATTAATACAAAATGGATCATACATCTAAGTATACAAGCTAAAATTACAAAACTCTTAGAAGAAAACATAGGTGTGTATCTTTGTGATGTTTGGATCAGTCAGGAGTTTCTTAGGTATGCCAACAAAAGCACAAACGACCAAAGAAAATACAGATAATAGAGACTTCATCAAAACTAAAACCTTACACATCAAAGGACGCTCGCAAGAGAATGAAATGACAACCCACGGGGCAGGAGAAAGATATTTCCAGATCACATACCTAATGATGGGCTAATATTCAGAATATAAAAAGAGCTCTTACAACCCAACAATAAAAAGAAAACCCAGCAAGTGCAAAAGCCATCCTCCTAATTCTACTGGAGACAGACTTCAAACTGAGGACATTCTGCAGATACAATAAAAAAAAAAAGCACATAATGGTTATTTTAAAAGCACTGTGGAATTCAACATGGTCTAGAGAAATGATCATTTTATAAGATCAAATTGGATAAGTCACAATGACATCTATGTCCATGAAAGTGTGAATTCTACCCTAAAACTGATTACTAAGTTTTTGGTGTGAGTCAATTACATAATGGCTTTGGACTTAACTGGTATTTATTTAATATTTAAATGAGCCTGAAAATAACATCTCAGTATTGTGGAACATTGGTATCATCAATGCTAATCAATTTAATGATCACCACCAGATCTCTTGAGGTAGAGAAAAGTGAGTAAGGGGGTAAGAGAAAGGATCTGGAATTAGATGGGCTTCCATAATATACTGTCGATGATTCTAGCCAGGCTCATTCGCATCTCAGACTCTGTTTCTTTACCTGTAAATTGTGAATCCCTGAAGTATTTTAAAAGGATGGGAAATTATATATACACATATAAGTATACACTCCAGCAAAATGCCTGACATGTATTAAGAACTTTATGAAAGACAGATTACATAATTATTTTACTAAAATTACCCATGAAAATCTCAGTCCTGTATCTCTAAAATAATACAACTAACAGAAGAAGAACACCAGAAGCCACTATGCAAAGGTATGAGCCAAATAATTGGTTTTAAAGTGATTACCTTAGTTATTCTCTCTTCATAAGCATCTATTAAATACTAACCCTCAATTTATCTGTCTTAGGTAAACACAAATATCTAAATAGGAAGTTATATTTAATGTGTTCCATTCTTTTTGTAAAACAAGTATCAATACTAAGAGATGGTACTGCCTTTGCAGGAATGAGGCAAATACATTTTCTACACGATCACTTAATTTTTTAATGTTTTTTTCACAAAGGAAGAACTTAATAGTTTTTGAACATCTATGTGTCCAGTACTTCTCACACAAGATAGAACCAAATATTCTATAGGGGCAGAGGAAGAATAAAAGCGAAGAACAGTTAGCACACAATATACAAACCATGGTGATCCTCATAGTGACGAAAGGCGGATTACTAATCTGCAATGCAACGAGAAAGCTGCCAGACAACATACAAACAAAAACACAAAAACAAAACTGATATGATTTTAATAATGAAGTGAGTCGTATAAGGCAGGCATTACTGCCTGAGCTGAAGTCAGACGCTTAACCGACTGAGCCATCCAGGCGCTGTTATTAAATAAAAAACCCAAACCTCCACTTGGCGCCTACTCTGTCCCCGGCACTCTGTCAGCACCATGAACTGAAAAGGAGCGCCGCTGTCTAGTGAGGACTCTGGCATGACGTGGTGCGGGAGAGAAGACAGGCTACTAGAGAGATGATGATAATGCAATATGTCACATGCTGCGGCAAAGGTGAGCGCTGAGGTGGCACGGAACTGCCCGACAGGGAGGGGGAACGGAGGGGGAAGGCCCTCAGAAATACCACCGCTAGCATTAGCTTCAAAAGCAGGGAAAAGCAAAAGGTCCTGGAAAAACGCATTGAAAATAAAAATCGGGCATGATGAACAGCAGGTGCAAAACAGTAGAGGCACAGACACCTGAGAACCTTTCTTGTCCAGGAAGGCAAACGGCTTGCAGTGGGTACATCACAGGTGCCAATGGCAGAACGGAGAGCAATAAAACAGACAATCCCATAAACCTGGTAACGCATGGCCATGTTAAGGAGCATGGGTTTGGATTCTGAGTGACATGATCCACCTGACGGTTTAGAACTCGTTCTCGGGTAGTGGGGTGTGGGGGTGGAACAGCAAAGGTGGATGTGGAGGGCCTATAACTAGGTCACTGCACTGTGCACAGTTTGGGAACCCGGAGCTCACAGTTTCTTCAGTAGTTTGGTCGTAGCTTGAAAAGAATATGGCTTCACCAAGCTAGGAATTCGACTTCTCTGCTTGTTTAGAGAATCATGATTGTAAAGACTGGAACTTTCTAGAAAAACTACAATGTGAAGTGCTATACTATTCTAACCCTATAGTTATGTCATTCATTCCTTGTTCAATAATTCTGTCAGATACTACAATGCTAGAAATTTATTGGAAGTTTCACATTGTTTAGGTCACTGAATTAACTGACTTTTGTATTTTTACACTGGAGATTTTAAGATTAAATTTGCAATTCTGACGTGATTTCTTTTATGACTTCACAGGTGAATTTGGCCAGGGGGATACACTTCTGCTGTCTATTCAACGGACAACACTTGAAAACTATGGAAAGTGTGAAGAAGAATGAGACAGGAGAGGAGGGGGAAAATACATTTGTGAGTTTCTGGGAGGGGATTCTCATCTGCCACCTTGCTGCAGGCAAGAGATGAAGTCACTGGCACACAACAACTGGGGCCCTTAATCAGAAAGGACTCCGTGTCGGTTACCATAATGAGGAAAGGCAGGGGGCGGCATGGGTAAGAGCCCCTCAACATCAGGCTTCTCTGTCTGAGGACTGAGCTGGGGGTTAGCAGCACCCCCTCCCGCCCCCCGTTTATTCTGAATGCTCTTACTGTTCTCATTACTGGTTGCTTGTTTTCTGATTTGTAAGTTTGATATTAAGAAATTCCTCTTTAAGAGGCCATGGCAGGAATTTTAAAAACCAGTGAATGTATTATCCGTTACAAGTTAACATGTGATTGGGCAGAATCGTAAGTCTAGCACAGAAGGGGTACAACAGACTTAGCTCGGTCACCCAGACGAGCTTCAGCTCTACAAGGCCTGCCAGGGCCTGGGGTGGGGAGCTCACTACGTCCCTGTAGGAGGCGCTCAGACATGCTGAACGATGGTCTTTACACTTGAAGTCTTCGTGTGATTTCTCACATTTCTGCATTTTCTCCTGGAGAACATTCTCCTCTGTGACATGGCCCACTCAACACGCTGGCCTCCTTTTCTGCCACACGTCCTCAGCCTCAAGGGTGATCATTACTTCCGGTTCACGTTCTGCTCCCTACAAGTCTGTGACCGCCCAGCTGCCCGGGAAATTCCTCACGGGGAGGCTCAAAGGCCTCTCCTCTCCTGCTGCATCTTCTCAGTCCACGAAACCAGCGTCGGTCATAACCATGTGATGCCCACGACCGAGCAGAAACACACGCCTCCGAGAGTGTGCGGGAACGACCGGCTCCTGGCCTCCCCCACTGTTGTGAACACGGATCGTGTCTTGCTTATTCTTTCACACAGAGTAGGAGCAGTGCCTGGAGCACGGGGAGGAGTGCTCGATAAATCAATGCTCCTTCGATTGCAGGACTGAGCGTCTGCAGAGGAAGAAGCATGCCAGACCCAGCCGGCCCGGTCCCGTCTCCTGCCCCGAGCGTGCCTTTACCTGCACACTCCCTGAGCCGTTCCTCGGTGACCCCACGTGAAGAGAGCGGGTGGTTATGAACTTGTTTATTCTAAGAACCAAATGCATTTGCTCTGGGAGAAGCTTAAGAGAGCTCCCTGACGTTATTAAAGTGCAAGCACAGATGTTTTATCTTCTTCACGCAGTTTTAAAATAGGGCCCTGGCCTGGCAGTGGGGCAGGCGACACATCCCTAATAAAATGCTAACAAACCACTGGTCTACACAAAGCTCTGAAGGCACCTTCATCTGGACAGAGTCTGCGACTCTCGCCTTCCCATTCCACCTACCACTCGGCCTGGCAGTAAATCTTTATATCCTCAGCCTCCCTTGTCCGTACCCTCTCTATATTTCTAAGGTAACTGCGTTAGAATAATCCAGAAGTTCTCAGCCGGACTAGTGCAATATTCTACCTCATCTCCCTGGAAGAGCTTCTTTATCTAAACCTCCCAGAATTATTCACTATGATGCTCCTCTGAGCTTGCTGCTTCCCTCCATACAGCTCTCCACTTTCCACCCCTCCTGTTCCTACAAAATAAGGAACAGATTCCTAAGCCTCTCACCGTCTTGCTCAGCCTCTTACCCCAGATGGCGCAGGGCGAGCCTCACACCTCCACTAGGACCCCGAAGAAGCCTTGCCATTTCCTGCTGCAAATTCTGTGCACCTGCAGTTCTTTCTGACATCACATTTTTAGGTTCTCCAACAGGAGAGATCAGGCTAACGTTCCCCTCCTTCACTGATAACTTGCTCACCTACACAAGGGGCCTTGAAGGATCTGCCTCCCTTCCTCCCCAGGAGGCTACAGGTCCATGAGGGTATGGCCCAGGCCTTCCTCATCCCCTCGCATGGTCAACATCCTGCATGCAGGAGGCTTACGGTGACCGTGTTGAATGCACAAATGAATGACAACAAAAAAGAACTACAGACCAAGGGGCAGAAATATAGCTTCTTTAGGAAAAATGCAAACTGAGGAGATATTGTAGGACAGGATGCAATATTTATCAAAATATTATGGATTGTGATGAGACCTCACCTGAATTCCTCCATCAAACATTACCTGCCAGTCTTGCATTCCCTGTCCTCAGAAAAAAAATTCCCTTTTAAAGCTCTGTGTTTTACAAAGAAATGGAAAAATATTCCATGCTCATGGACCGGAAGAATAAATATAGTTAAAATGTCGTTACTACCCAAAGCAATCTACACATTCTATGCAATCCCAATCAAAATTGCACCAGCATTCTTCTCAAAGCTAGAACAAACTATCCTAAAATTTGCACGGAACCACAAAAGACCCCGAACAGCCAAAGTAATATTGAAGAAAAAACCAAAAGGGGAGGCATCACTATCCCAGACTTTAGCCTCTACTACAAAGCTGTTATCATCAAGACAATATGGTATTGGCACAAAAACAGACACATAGACCAATGGAATAGAATAGAGAACTCAGAATTGGACCCACAAATGTGTGGCCAACTAATCTTTGACAAAGCAGAAAAGAATATCCAATGGGAAAAAAAAGCCAGTCTCTTCAGCAAATGGTGCTGTGACAACTGGGCAGCAACGTGCAGAAAAATGAAACTAGACAACTTTCTCACACCTACACAAAAATAAACTCAATATGGATAAAGGACCTGAGTGTGAGACAGGAAACCATCAAAACCCTAGAGGAGAAAGCAGGAAACAACCTCCTTGACCTCANAGAGGATGTTATGCTGAGCGAAATAAGTTAGGCAGACAAGGACAGATACCATATGTTTTCATTTATAAGTGGATCAGGAGAAAGTTATCAGAGGACCATGGGGGAGGAGAAGGGGAACCATGAGAGACTCTTGAATAGTGATAACAAACTGAGGGCTGATGGGGGTGAGGGAGAGGTGAAGGGGGGTGATGGGAATGGAGGAGGGCACTTTTCAAGATGAGCATTGGGTGTTATATGGAAACCAACTTGACAATAAACTATGAAAGAAAAAAAAAAACCTCTGTGTTCTATTTCTGAAAGTCAGAGCAACATTATTCAAAACAGCAAACAAACTTGAGCAAGAAATAAATGTATACTAAAATAAATTCTTGCCTCAAGAAAGAAGACTTACTTATTCAATAAGCTATGCCTCTGAGGTTTTGTCTTTGACAGTGCAGACGTCTACGTGGAGTTTAACTGACCGGGTGACCTGGACGCTTGGCAGACACCAGGGCGACAGTAGGAGACATGTACTCCCACAGGTAGGAGTTCTTCGCTCGCGTCCCCGACCTATAAAACTCCAGCTGACACATGGCCAAATACCAAAGAAATCTTGCTTTGAAAAGAAGAGATTTTCCAGGATAAAGGAAACAGCATGGCCTATTTTTAATTCTATTTCTGTCACAAGTAAAATCAAGCATAACATTTAAGCAGGGAAAAGCCATTTGAAACAGAAGAATTCACAAAAGAAGGTGGTTTTGAAAAGTAATGTTTTGGTTTCAAGCCCTTTTAAAAGGAAACAATTACCTTGTCTAACACCTCACCCTGACTAGGGGGGTATCTGGTCATTGCGCAATGTAGAAAGTTTTCATTTATAATATAGCACGAAAGCTTATTAAAATCTATCGTCTTATAATGATTGAGTTTATTAAACAGACATTAAGCAAAAAACAGTCTTTTGAGAACTGCATTTCTCTGGGTTCTGAGTACTAATATTCTTGTCCAGTATCACCAATGACCACGAACATATTGCATAAACAGGCTGTTGTATAATTAAGGACAAAAATCACATATTAATAATAATTCTAAATAAGAACCTTTTCCATCATCATTTAAATAAAACATCATTAAGTCAACAATCCAATCACGTCCCTAGGCGTCCATTTACAGCTACGAGGAGGGCACACGGCACTTCTGCTCCTGGCCTTCCCTCCAGTCCTGGAGTCTGACGCCTGTGTGCGAGTCCCGGCTCCACCTCTTACTAGCTGTGTGGCTTTGGGAAACTCGCCTAACCTCCTCAACCTCAAGTCTGCAATCTGCCAAGCGGGCATCCCAGTCCACGGTCTGGCTATTCTCAATGGTTGCGGATAGAGGAACCAAAAAAGAGGTATTGGTCTTTTGTAGAATGTGATACATTCTTTTTTTTTTTAATCTTTTTTAATGTTTTATTTATTTCTAGAGGAGAGAGAGAGAGAGAGAGCATGAGCAGGGGAGGGTCAGATAGAGAGGGAGTCACAGACTCTGAAACAGGCTCCAGGCTCTAAGCTGGCTGTCAGCACAGAGCCCGACTCGGGGCTCAAACCCACGAACCGCGAGATCATGACCTAAGCGAAAGTCGGACGCTTAACCGACTAAGCCACCTAGGCGCCCCTGGAATGTGATACATTCTTAAAACTTTGTCTAAAACTGCAACGTGTGCATACGCATTCAGCCAGTGCTTGTATGGGCTGCGTGGCTGCGGATGGAGGACGGAGAAGGGGCTGCCCACGACCTGCTGGGACTCTGTTTGCACTTATGCGCAGCCGGTGAAACCGAGCCAGGCCAGTTACTCACAGAATGACTCTCTGCCTCTCAGGTCACACCTGAGACAGAATCACATTCGTTTGGATTTGACAAGGTGCTCGAAAGTACAGTAAAGGAAAATAAGATGCCAAAGAGGTTAACCCAGAAACTCCACAAACGAGGGAAGGGAAGGCTGTACACAGAAAATTAAAGAAAACCAAATGACACCAGATACCCCATGAGGACGGAAGAAAGGGGAATTACTATATTTTATGAAACCCACACTATGCACATCATGCTAAAGGTTTTTACATCAATCCTTCCACTCTCTCGGGGGTGGGGGCGTTTGCTGAACACCTACTATGTGCCAGGTACTGCTCTCAGCATTGGGGGTATGGTACCGAACAAACAAAACCCAGTCTCTGTCCCCCTGGGGCCTACAATCCAGTGGGGAAGCAAACGGAACCAGCCACCACAAGGATGTAAGTTCACACAGCGGGAGGCGGGGGAGGCCGGAGACCTGGGGCAAGGGCTTGGCAAGGACTCTGCATGCAAACCTGCCAGAAGTGAGAAGCTGCCTAAGCAGGTTTGTTGGAGGCGGAGAGGGATACTGCAGGCGGAATGAAAAGCACGCACAAAGGTCCTGAGGTAGAGACAGCAAGGTGGAGAGGGTCAGAGGGAGGACAGGGCCCAGGTCATCTGGGGCCCGTGTGGCTTGAAGCAAAGGAGGTGCCACCAGAGGCTTCTGGGCCTCATGGGAGTTTCTGTGGTGACCCAGGTGTGTCTTCCTGCTTCACCGACCTGACTTCCAGGACACTATTTCTTCCTTCGTCTGAAGCTAACTAATCTGCTGAAAACCATTTACTTAGTTCTTTTTTGTATTTTGCCATTTTAGAGTATCTTTTTTCTGTATTTCCTGTACCTATCTTTCAGTTCTCTGCTTACACAATCAATCTTAACTTCTAATTCCTTGATTCTAAAGAACACAGTTACTTTAAAATTGGTATCTGCTACCTGAATCTACTTCCTCTATTTTTTCTTAGTTTTTTTTTTTTTTTTTTATTTTGGTGGCTTCAATTTGTAATGGCATATGAAAAATTACAGAAATAATTTACTGAAGCCTATACTACATACTTCTCCAGAGACAACTTACATTTGCTTTCGGTGGGAGGATAGGAGACTTCGCGATTCCGGCTTAACCTTGACCCACAAAGGACTGGGATGATCAGCAAGCGTCCTGTGGGAGTGCTTTTCTGAGCTCCAGTATCAACCCTCTGCATCCGAACCTGGGGAGGCCCCAAACTCCCAACTCTTTTCTAGCCTTTCCAAACTCTGTATTTCTTGAAGGCTCACTTCTGCTCCTCAGCCACCTCCTCTGGAACGGGCAGGGCAGTCACAGGTCTTGTCAACCAGGGCGCCCCCCGCCCCCCTGCCCCGAGAACACGGCCCGACGCCCGTGGGCGCCTGCTGTGCGTAAGTGGACTCACTTCCCTCCTGCGCAAGGGATGCTAGCACTTCCGTGCCCTCATTTGCCAGGTCCCATGATTCAGACGAGGAGCCCCAGCTGTGAAAGGCTGCCCCAGGGCAGAAGCAGTCAGAAACGGGAGCTGACGGCTTTGGCCTTCATCTTCTTCGAGAGGCTGGCCAGTATCTTGTTCTGTTCATATCGTGTTCGCTTTTACACCTTCAGAGATGTTTTCGGTTTCCTGCTTTGGTTTCACCTTTCCTGGTGAAACCCTCAGCAAGCGAGTCTGGAGGGGTTCTCATCAATACTCAGCATTTGTTTGATTATGCTCCCCCGCTACAATGTAGTCTTCCTGAGAACAGGGACCTGCCCTTCTTACTACCCCCCAGGCCCTGCAGGCGGAAGCAGCCCGTGAATGCTTTCTGAATGAATGCATAAGTGGAGAATGATCAGCAGTTAGGGATTTATTCACTTACTCTTCTCAGTGAGAAGACAGCCCTGTGTGAGTGACAACTGGCCAGGAGAGAGGCCTCAAGTGACTCTCCTGTCGCCATGAAGAAGAGATGACGCCTGGTCCACAAAAAGGCACACTTAATGCAGAGGTTTCCCCACGACGAAACTACAAGTCCCACCCACACTGTCAGAGGTTTGTAATGTTAGCACGAAGATTTCTCCTTGCGTAGGTTTCTGAGAAATCATCAAGTTATCACCAGGTCTAACAGCAGGTATGTTTACAGGAAGAGATAGTGTTATAAAATTTATTCAAGCATAAACACAAGGCAGGGAAAGGTACACACCTTAGGTGTGCAGCTCAGTGAATTGTCACCATGTGATCACAGCTGTGTAAGCAGCACCAGGATCCAGAACCAGAGTGTCAACGACCCCCTCCCCCGACACACCCCTTGCCCACGGCCTCGGTTTCGGTGGTCTCCCCGCAAAGTAACCATGATCCTGGACTCCAGTGCCACCAGTGAGGTTCACTTGCTGGGGAGCTATTTACACAAATGGAATCAGAGCCACTGCTCCCTGGTGGCAGGTTTCCTTCACCCACGGTGGTGCCTGTGCGGCGTGTCCATGCTGTCGGGTATGGGACAGTTGGCTCCTTTTTGCTGCTTGAAGATCTGGACTGCATCATCACACGACCACTTGTTTCCCCACCCTCGCGTTGGTAGGAATTTTGCTTCTTTCTAGTTTCTGCCTGCGTGGCTCTCACACGCATCATTGGCGCACCTCTGCTGAGTGGCTCCCGCCAGCATCACTGCGTTTGGGAAGCACGTGCTTGGCTTTACCACGCGGTGCCGGATATTCTTCCCAAGTCCTTACACTGATTTCCCTTCCTATGGTAGCAGATGAGAATCCCCACTGCACCCTGTTCTCGTTAGCACTTGCAATTATCTTTTTAATTATTCTGGTGGCTGTGAACGCTTCTGGAGTTTAATCATACACAGTAATCCCCAACTATCTAAGATTTCACTTTCCGTGGTTGCGGCTTCCTACAGGCCGCTCGGGTCCAGAAGCAGATCGCCCTCCCCATGACCCGTCATCAGGTCAACAGCAGCCTCGCGCTCCGTCACAGCACCCGCGGCACCGCCCTGGCTCTGCTCGGTCTCCTCACGCAGGCCTCTCGTCGTCTCCCGTCCTCACAGGAAGAAGGGTGAGGACAGTGCAGTAAGATATTTTGAGAGAAAAGACCACATTCACATACTTTTATTGTAGTGTACTGCAATAACCGTTCTATTTTATTATAGTTCTTGGTGTTGATCTCTTACTGTGTCTAGTTCCTACGTTAGGCTTAATCACGGATACACATGTATAGGAAAACACATAGTAACTGTATCGCTTACTACCATCTGCAGCCTCAGGGATCCCTGGGGGGTCCCGGAACGTGTCCCCCAGAGATAAAGAGCAACTCCTGTGTCACTGTCTGCGGCACAGTTAGCAGGGGTCTGCCCTGAAAGACAGAGGTACTTGGTAAAATGAAGAATTCGATTCCTGAGCAAACAACAATATTCCTTATACAGCACTGGTTATGGACCACGCACTATTTGAAATCCTTTCCATATGTTACTTTGTCTAATCTTCAATAACAACCCCATGTGATGAGCATCGATGTTCCCATTTAGGGGTTAGGGACTGCAACTTAGAGCCGATAAGCAACTCACCCCAAATTACACAGCAATTAAAGACACAGCAAAGATCTGAATCTATTCAGCTTGAGTCCTGCCTTTGTTTGTAGCTGTGATGATATATACATACTGCTTGTCCCACAGAAGCCCAGGGTAGGACCCTATATGTAATCAACTCCCCAGGATGGCCCTGCCCTGAGAGGACGGGTCTGCATGGCTGGCGGGCTGTCCACTGTGCCACCCAACCTGACAGTGTGGCTTATTTTAAACTACTTTAGCCCTGAAATATCTTCCAACGTTCCATATCCTATTAGGCACCTCACACTCTCGTCAACAAACTGAATACAAACAAAAGTGTAAAGATAAAGATAATAATAAACCTCATTAATAACCAGCTCCGCCGCACCTCTGCCGGCTGTGCCCGCACACGCCGCCTCCCGTAGGTCTATGGCTGTGAACAGCAGCACGTGCAGTCCTCACGGAAAGCCTTCGAGCTCTCCCCGCCTGAAGGCTGCGAGCACCCATCCCTGCTCGGTCTGCTGTCTCCTCTAGAAAGTCTCTCCACATTCCCCCAAGCACATCGTGTCCCTTCACTGGTCCTCCTGAAATAGTCTGTATGCAAGTCAATTACAGGTGTTCTTTTATTTTTTTTTAATGTTTTTAAATTTATTTTTGATAAAGAGAAAGAGCATGAACAGGGGAGGGTCAGAGAGAGAGGGAGACACAGAATCTGAAGCAGCTCCAGGTTCTGAGCTGTCAGCACAGAGCCTGACGCGGGGCTCCAACCCACGAACCGTGTGATTATGCCCTGAGCTGAAGTCGGTCGCTTAACCGACTGAGTCACCCAGGTGCCCCCCAGGAGTTCTTCTCCTACAGCTGTTGTTGTCTGTTTTTTCCCCTGTATCAAGCAAGCAAAGATTGATGACTTAGTACGTGCTGGGCCCTGTGGATAAAAAGGTATGGCTTCTATCATCAATAACTTAAAATGTAGTGGAAATAATTATATGAGTAAAAGAGCGATCACACTGTGATTAAATAGGGTGTATACACATGGATCTACAGAGCCACCACCTGACACCGGCAGGGGATTATGGGGGGATTCAAAGTCGGAGTGACAACGGCGTTCCTTCCTAGACCCTGATCTGCTTGATGGCAAGGAATGAGGCCACCGAACGCAGTTCCGGGAATGGTGATGCGTGGGGGAAATGATGGAACATAGAGAGCAGGTTCTTCTAGGTGGTCCACCATGAGGGGCTGTTCAGCGGGTCTCCAGCCCCTCCTGCGTCAGCGCTGCTTCACCTGAGGGACAGGGCGCCTCCGTCACAGCAGCGCAGATACAGCGTCATCACTCACGGTTACAGTTACTGGGGCAAAGCGTGCTTTCACACTGTCCTGACGCCATCACGCTGGCGCCCGGGCTCTTACATAAAACCCTTTTTGGTTGTTGTGTTTAAAGTACAGAGAGAGAGAGAGAGAAAAGAACAACCTCTAAATACAGAAGTTTAAAACCTGAAATCACTTCCTAAAGTTTTACGTTTCCAAAATAGGTCACCATTTCAAGCAATTTAGGGAAGAGATCGGATTGTGAAGCTCCTGATAGACGTTTCAAGTAAATTGCATGTGGCTCTTATTCTTGCTTCTGGTAAAATGGATGTAAAAAATTACAGAAGCTTCATCTTTTTATCTAAAATAAAAAGGTGTCCCTAGGCTGTTCAATTCACATTTAAAATGCATTTTCATAAATAACCTTTTCACAATTGGTACTCTGTTTTAATTAAATTCCTCACTATGGAAAACAAGATAATTGAAACAATTTAGAGATTAGTTAACTGTCAAAAAATTCTGCCAAGAGTCGCTGCATTGGGAAAATCTGCCATCATACAGCCCTCTTCCGCAACTGAAGTCCCCAAAGTAGTCATGTGATCAAAATTTCAGGTGAGCCCTCAGAAGAATGAGGGGGTATAACCTCACTGAGTCTTTAAAACAAAATCTACCTTAAAGAATTACATGTGGATTTAAAAATTAGACTGTGTTTGGTTTTCCCCAAAGGCCTCTGCTGATGTTTCCAGTCACCAAAAATTTATGAGAGTTTATTTCTACAGCAGTCCTGTGCCGCCATGTTAAGGGGACACCGAGTGGGGTAGTAGTGGGGTTCTCTTAATTCAAGTGTCATCTTCTGCGGCTTTAATGAGCCAGGTGCCAGAGAACGGGTGGAAAAGGCACGTGCACTTGTAAAACACAAGGTTTAGATTTCTGCTCCTACTCAAAACTACCTCTGACTTTTTTTTAAAATTTATTTTTAATGTTTTATTTATTTCTGAGAGAGAGAGAGACAGCGTGAGCAGGGGAGGGTCAGAGAGAGAGAGAAGGAGACACAGAATCTGAAACAGGCTCCAGGCTCTGAGCTGTCAGCACAGAGCCTGACTCAGGACTCAAAACCCACAAACCATGAGATCATGACCTGAGCCAAAGTAAGACGCTTAACTGACTGAGCCACTCAGGCGCCCCTACCTCTGACTTTCTAAACCTGGAAAATAATATGATTAAAATTTCTAAGACAATGTGAGTTGATACATCTTGAATGGTGAGTATGCATTTTAAAACAGTTTTCAAAACTTCTATTCTGGAATTCAAAAGGCCTAGAGCCCCTCACTTTCACCTTGTTGTTTCCCTCATTATAATTTAGTTTGCTTTGTTTGTTCTGTGACTTTCTTTTAGAATCACGATTTCTATTTGATGAACATGTAACTCCTCATTAGAAGCAGCTTTTCTAGGGAGACACTGGGAACCAAGTTAAGTTTCAGAAAACAATCAATTACAGAATTCCCAAGCTGGAAAGGAAGTGAGGACAGTGTGTGACCTAACATGCTCATGTGTCAGGTCAGCCACCATCACCTGTACTTTGCAGTCACAGAAACTTAAGCCCAAAACGGTTAAATGCTTTGCGGAAGAAAGAAACAATGGTGATGCTGGTAGGAAGGGGGGTAAGGAGCCAAGTATGTATCTCACCTGTCCTAACGTTCTCTTTATCAGACTGTATTGTCTTTCACATTAGGTCACTAAATGAGCCATGTTATGTTTGCTAAAATTGGCTTGAGATACTTAATTTTACTTCACTAAGTATGTTTAACAGTGCATGTGACACACGATATGACACAATTATTAGTTGGCAGTAATAAAGGCCACCCTCTGCATGTTTATTTATTATTTCTAAAATGTCAGGCCCTGTGACAGGCTCTGAGCAAACTAAGATGGAAGAGGAGAGGAGAAGGCGAGGGAGGGGAAGGGAGGACAGGGAAGGGAAGGGGGAGA
>NW_027551562.1:4951053-5003859 GCF_008692635.1 Crocuta crocuta | reverse complement strand
GGAGGAGGAGAGGGGAGGGGAGGAGGGGAGGGGAGGAGGAAGAGAAGAGATAGAAAAAGAAAAGACAGTTACTGCCCTAAAGAAATCCACAGTCTACTGGGGACAGACATAGAGGTGGGTGAAAAGTCACCAAAGATGCTACTCACAGTGTCTGGCTGGGACCAGGAAGGCTGCACCACTGACGACTAAACGGTAAAAAGAGCTTGCGTGCACAAAACAAGAAAGGCATTCAAAGAGAATCCACAGCACGCGCAAAGCAATGTGGGCTCGGGACCCTGCTGTGCTCAGGGAACCACAGCAGAGATCAACAGAACGTAAAACGATCATGTGGGGTCGGCAGAGGGTTGGGAGGCTGAACAGTCATACAGGACACTCAGGAAGGCCTTCGGGGGCGCCTGGGTGGCTCAGTCGGTTGAGCATCCGACTTCGGCTCACGTCATGACCTCACGGTTCGTGGGTTCAAGCCCCGCGTCGGGCTCTGTGCTGACAGCTCAGAGCCTGGAGCCTGTTTCAGATTCTGTGTCTCCCTCTCTCTCTGACCCTCCCCTGCTCATGCTCTGTTCTCTCAGTCTCAATAATAAACATCAACAACAACAACAAAAAAGGCCTTTGGATATCACTTAGCAGAATCTCAAATTTACCCTTTTAAAATTCTAAACCAGCTGTTACGTTCTGGAGCTGGGGAGGCAGCAGCATTATCAGACTAGGATACTAGAAGGTGCTCTAGGAGTAGTGCGACTCGTGTGTTGTTTAAGGGAAGGAACCAGAGCTAGGACAAGGCTCTCAGCAGAGGTGCCGCTTAGCAGGCTACGGCAGTCGTCAACACGTCTGCGCGTGCATCTGTGTGTCCATCTGAACAAGCAGTACAGAAGAGAGTACAGAGATTTAAAGGCAGCGCTAAGTGAGCCATGAAGACAAGCACTGTAAGCATACAAGGGAGAAGGGACTGCCGTCATCCACCGGGGTGGCCTGGCCTCTGCGAGGGAGGGAGGTCTCTGAAGGAGGGAAACAAGGGGCTGGAGACCAAACAGCCATACAGACGCGAGAAGGCCTGGCTTACTGTCTGATCACGGGGGTAAAGACGGTGCACGGGGGTAAACCCGGGGGCGGGAACCTGGAGCCTGGAGCCCGGGGACGGAGCCCGGAGCCCGGGGACGGGAGCCCGGAGCCCCCGCGTGCCTCGGCGCTGGCCCAGACCCAGCCGGGACGGTGCCGTGTGCATGCATGGAGAGGAGGACATGCGAAGCGGATGCTGGAGGGCGGGCAAGGGAGAGGTCTGGGTTGGAGATTCAGATCCGGTCGTTATTAACATATAAATGTTGGCTGAAATCATGGGGACAGACGACATTTTTCAGAGACAGTAGAAGATACGGAGTGTTTGCAGAACATGCACCTATTCTGACTGTGTGTTTGCTTTGCACATGGAGCCTAAAGTAATTTATCAAGAACGGTTTCATTCTCGAAATTCATATGTAAATTGGGCTCTGCCAGGACACATCACACACGTCTTTCCATGAAATTACACCAGCGTCTTGAACTGTTAAAGTGCTCTCTTTGAATATATTCTGGGTCATACTAATGACTTTGTCAGTTATTTAATTATTTGGACACAAGTAATGAATCAATGTCATTTTGGGGAAGAGGTGCTTCTTGTTCTCAAAGACGAGATGAGAAGTTACAGTAATTCTGTCTAATTTTACTAAGTTAGAAGTGGAGCAGAAGGTCCCAATTTATACTCAAATAGCTAAAAACACATCCATTATCTGTTTTCTCCTTTTCTGGAAGAAAAAAAGCTAATCATATTGAATTGTCTTGTCTGCTTAGAGTTATTCTTAAAAGACCAGCCCTCACGGACAGAAGGATCTGGTCTCACCGATGGTTAGCTGGCCTGTTGTATACAAGTGGCTACCTCTTGTCACAAAAATCTTTCACAGCCCAACAAATTTACTTGCTCATGGATGTCCTTCTCAAGGACACATACTCAGGGAATATGCAGTGACAGGGACGGTGATGGAGAAGAGTCAGCTCAGATGACATTATAAAGGATCAAATATCTTCACAAACACACCGTGAGAAACATCAAATTTCAGTAGGCACATCCCGACAAGGAAATACCTTCAAATTATCGGGCTTTCTCACTCGGGACAATCAGGCCTATTCTTACAACAGGGGCACTGCATCCACTCGCTAAACTCGGTAACTACACCATTCATGGAGGTTCTGAGCCTAACAGGAAGCTGGAATCCCCTCGCTGCAGGGCACGGGCTCTGATGGGCATGGAGGGTTTTCGGGACCAACATGCGTGTTTTCTCGAAGGAGCGGCAGCTGTGGCAGGATCTGAACAAACAGGATTTTACCCTCTTTTTTGTTTAAATGAGCAACTGATAGGATTTTTGCCTTTTATTCTGGACACGACGCCTCCAACAATAAATGTTAAATGGCAGTTACAATGAAAAGCAAATTGAATTGGTTAGATATAGCCAAACAATTTCATAGAAATAAAACAGTTATCGTTATGACTGTACTGCAAGGAGGACTTTAAAAATTGCACTTCTGAGTTCCCAAGGAATGACAAGTCTTTATATTAGAGAGCTGCAGACGCTCTGAAACTCTTAAAGAAAATACTATTTTTCTTTTTGCCAATAAATAGAATATTGCTGTTGATTATTTTTACAAATCCTAACCCCAGCCTGTTCTTCATAATTATTCTCAATTTCCATTAATCTACCTAAGGTAGCTTAAGACAGGGGCTGATTACCCTGCAAGGGGCCCCAGGGTCACCTAATATGGTCACCCAGCAGCCCCACACTCCAAGGAGGGCAACGTGCCGCATTCTTCTCCAAAGATGAGAACAGCCTATAATCCCAGCTGGTAGGGAGTCGTTTTTAACAAAACGCTGACTGCTGGGGATAGACGACGGGCCTTGAATTCTGAATCCCGCATTGGTGCCTCCAATCACCTATGCGACTTTGGGCAAGACACTTAACTTCCCCAGCCTTAAGTTCTCACTTGTACAATGGGATCCTGATATCTCACTGAGCGGCCATGAGAACATGACATGACATACATGAAAGTGCCGTGTGGAGAGTAGTTTCTCATTAAATATCACATCACTCCGGAAAGTTCATTCTTCTACTGAGAGGAGATTTATTGTATGTTACTCTACGACTTTCAGGAGCTACACTCGTCTTCTCTCTTTGGTACCTGTAACAGCTAGTTGAGCACCAGAAGACAAGGAGAACTGAGGCAAGATGTTTTCTCAAAGGCCAGCTATCATACTTCTTCCCGCTGGACGGTTACAGCAATGACCGGGAAAAGATCACTGGTGACCCTCGTTAGGAAAAGCTGGCAGAGCTCTACTCCCGTAAAGATTTGTGCCAAAAACTATGCTATATGCTAGTGTCTAGACATCAGTTAAGAGACACAGTGTTTTCTCCAGAACTTTATAATCTTCTGAGAAACAGACGTATACTAACTGATGGTTGCACTATAGAGTTATCTGCTAATAATTGAGTTTTCTATAAATTGCTAAATGAGTAAAAATGAAAACGACACAGGAGGCATCTGGGGTGGGTTCTCCATACTGTGGCAATTTTTTAAAACTCAGTCTTGAGAACATTCATTCATTCAGCAAATAGTTATTAAAGGCTTCCTATGTGCCAGATGCACACTAGGTGCTGGGAATATAAAAGCGAATGGTAAGCGAGGGATCCGTACTCTCATGGAGGTCAGAAGCTAATTGATGATCATTCCAGTTCAATGGGATAATTATTTTGAAGATCAACTTCAACTTTCCCACTTGTCACATGAATGAATAACTATTTCAGGGGGTTACAGGATCCTATGCTTTCTAAGTTGGGTATCTTTCAGTGCACCCACCTAATCCAAAAATCCTACAAGCAAACACATTTTCTTTTTTACAGTTACGATTGTTTCCCCCTTCCCATGCTCCAAAGCTAAGCAAGTTGTGATTAATCTTCAGGATTTCAAACAGGACCAATGGCCAACGTCTGGAAATATGCCAGGTGTCGCAAAGCTCTATTTAGAACGACTGGGAGTAAGAAATTAAGTTCAAGTCAGGTCAGGAAACCAAGAGGGGTCAACATCACACACCAGAGAGGTGGAGGTACTGAGATGAGAGAGGTGAGGGGTGAGGCAAGGAGTCTGTCTCTGCCTCACGCCAGCTTCCAACACTGTTTGTGGGTATAGTGTTCCGGTACTGAAGCTTCCATTGTAACGGTGCAGAGGGCTTGTGAAGTGCTAGGTGACATGGAAAATCTTTGCTCTTGGCTATTAACTTCAGTCAGTGTTCCTAGGCGTGACAGACAGAAATTAAGAGGGAAAGGTATAGGGGGATCTGGGGGGCTCAGTCAGTTGAGCATCTGACTTTGGCTCAGGTCATGATCTCATGGCTCTTAGGTTCGAGCCTCACGTTGGGCTCTATGCTGACAGCTTGGAGCCTGGAGCCTGCTTCGGATTCTGTGTCTTTTCTCTCTCTGCTCCTGCCCTGCTCACGCTGTCTCTCTCTCTCAAAAATAAACATTTAAAAAAAAGTAATAAAAAAAAAAGAGGGAAAGGTATAGCACATAATCTAAACTCTTGATGGCAGTAATTCAACTTGAGGAAGAGAGTATACTTGTGATAGTACGGCTGACCCTTGAACAATGTGAGGTAAGCAGCCTTGACCCCATGCAGATGAAAATATGTGTGTAACATCTGACCACCCAAAACCCTAGTGAGTGGGGGCACTTGGGTGGCTCGGTCATTTAAGCATCTGACTTCGGCTCAGGTCATGATCTCATGATTCATGAGTTCAAGCCCCGCACTGGGCTCTGTGCTGACAGGTCAGAGCCTGGAGGTGCTTCAGATTCTGTCTCCATCTCCCTCTGTCCCTCCCCTGCTCGCACTCTCTCTCTCTCTCTCAAAAATATATAAACATTAAAAAAAAAATTTAAAAACCTAACTATTAATAAACAGCCTACTGCTGACCAGAAGCCTTACCCATTACATAAATGATTAACACATTTTGTATGTTGTATGTATTATGTACTGTACTCTTACAATAAAGTAGCCCAGAGAAAAGAAAGTATTAAGAAAATAATAAGGAAGAGAAAATACATTCATAATAATGTACTGTAATTATCAGAAAAATCCACACATGGGTGGACCCACACAGCTCGAACCTGTGCTGGTCAAGCGTCAGCCGTATTTCTTTTGTGCGTGTGCCCTACTCCACCACCTACAGCACACTCCAGAGAAATTCCAAGCAAGATGGCAAACGTGGCCGTCGGTTATTTGGAGGCAACACTGCCATGTGGCAGAACGGCGGCCCCGTGCCTGCACGCGCTCGTGCCAGGCGAGGGGGCACCCGGACAGTGAAGGCCGCCTTCCTCCTACTGGCTCTCCAGCCCGTCTGCCCCTGCAAGCACACACGTGCCCTTCTGCACGGCCACTGTCCCATCATCCACTGGGGTGAAGGGAAGGGGGGTGGACTACCGCAACACGGTACTTTTCAGATCAATCGTTGTGATGCCTTTCCCATCATTCATTTATCAATAAAACTCAGAGCTACAAATAGAAAACAAAAAAACAAAAAACAAGTGTCTTAAAGTCTCCCCTCCCCTTTCTCCCCTAGACTTGGAATCTTCTAAGAAATGTTTATTTGTATTTATCTAATTTCATTCTAGAAAATGTTTCTTAAAAAAATTATTTATTTTGACAGAAAAAAAGAGCTCGAGTGAGCACAGGCAGGGAAGGGGCAGAAAGTGAGGGGGAGGATCTCAGACAGTCTCCACGCTGCCAACATGGAGCCTGACGCGGGGCTCGATCTCACGAACCATGAGATCATGACCTGAAGCAAAATTAAGAGTCAAGATGCTTAACAGGCTGAGACACCCAGGTGCCCCTAAATTTCATCCTAGACTCACGAGGTGGACACACCAAGAGACAGGACCTGAGTCCCGTTTACATGGTCTTACTGAGTGGAAAGGTGAACTAATGTGTGGGAAGAAGGCAACAGCTCTTTCTGAAACGTGACTGTGAAGCCACGCAAGCACCTTGCCTGACTCGCTCCCCACAACGGTGCAGTGGGCCCGGCGCCAGGCCTTGCACACCCTCCGCCTGACAATCACGGCAGCTCCACCCGGCCAGACCCACATTAATCCAAACCTAAGAGAACTCACCGTAAGCTGGGAAACAGCAGACACCGGCCCTACTCAAAGACAACGAACAGCACTTCCTTCCCTTTGCGGTGTCTGCTATTTGCAAGAGACTCTGTGTTTGAGCTGGAGGCATGATTATTATTGTCAGTTTGGTCAGAATGTTAGGAAACAGGAACATGTCAAACTGTAAGGAAAACAAGGAGAGGAAGTGGAGGCCACATCCCTCTCCAACTGAACAGCAAAATGGCGAAAGCATTATGGGATTTATTTGTTAAGTAGAATTCGTGGAGTTCCAGGATCTGCTCTGCCAGGGTAGAGAGATGGAAGCTAAGCAGCCCTGCACCCCGGAAGTCATAGTGTAGGCGGGAGAGACACGTGACTCCAGCAGTTACACTCCATACGTCAGCTCCTACCTCCTCTGAACTCCCCTCATGAGAGCTGAGCTAGGTCTAGAGAGACCTACAGGGAGTATGAGATGAGATTCTAGGCAGAGAAAGCAGCACGAGGAAAGGTCTGGAAGCCTGAGGGGACACAGCATATTCAGGGAATTACAAAAAGTTCAGTTCACCCAAGGCAAGACTGGTCTTTCCAGTGGCTGTGGACAAGCTGCAGACGTGGTCTGCGGCCCGGAGAGTTGAGGCAGCCTTCCAGACACCGTGCAGAGAGGTGCCCAGCACCCAGCAAGAGACCCCTGACGTAACACATGAACACCCCTCGGCTCTTGCGTTTCGCCCTCTCACTACTTCTCCCTTGACAAGAGCTCATCTATTTTTTTCTTGAATACTTTCAACCAGTAATAAGAAACTTCCATCCACTACTTATTTTCTTTATTTATGTTAAACTCGGGGGGGTCAGAGGAAGAATCCCAGAGAAGGTTGTATTCTTACTAAAAAACTCCTCTGCCCTTCCCCTCCACCCAGTTTTCACGGATATATTTTTCTCTCTTATGTTAAGTAAGTCTGTGAACCGTATCAAAGAATTATTGAATGGTAAGTGGAAAAACTGATTTGCATTAATATAAAAAAAATTGGGGACTTTTGTTTTCTTTGCTGAAAAACATTTCAATAAGAATCCGTATTCAGCAGCAGCCCTTAATAAGAGGAAACACTTCAGGGTAAAAACAACTTGGTATATAGAGGTGATTATTTTTTAAATGACTGGATCACTCAGAGGCAATCTGGAGTGGAATATAAACAAATGTTACTTTGAAGTCCTGGAAAACATGTCTCCTTGATCCCGGTCCTGAATCTTCCCACTGCCCACATTCATCTTCCCTATCTTAGAGTAAGCTACCTGGTCAAAGAGATTATTTCTTTTTCATTTCTTATCCTTCAAGTACCACACCTTATTTAGCACTCAATAATGTTTGCTGGACTCTGGTGGAATGTTCGGGAACCACAACAAGGTAAGGGAGGGCACTGGTGACAACATGCAACACCATGTGGGGCTGGGGTCAATCAGATGGGCAAAGCACCGTGTGACACGGTCACTTACATAATCTCCATAGGTCTCTTGTGTCGGGGGTGGTGGCGGAGGTCTGTACCCGGTTGGGGGCACTCCTCTTGCTCTGGGAGTGAGAAGCCCTCTTCCCCGACTCACGGGCCCTCGGGTGGAAAGGACTCCTCTGGAAGCCGGCGTCCCTCGTGGTACACCAACTCCAACCGGCCGGGCTGTGACTCCGCCCCTTCCCCTGTAAGCAAGAGGGTCACGTCAGCAGTATTCATCATATTCTCTACCATTCCACAGTTCACATGCATTTATACCTCAGGAAAATCAATGTTCCATATTTCTGTAAGAAGAAACAAGGACATCACATGTGAAGTAAAAACTAAAGCAAATGAGAGACTGCTGTCTACTAGAAGGAAGCCAAGTCATTTAGGCAGCTTATCCAGCAGCGATAGATGTAATAACATCAAAGAAACCCCAAGACTCAATTTCTGGCTAAAATACTGGGTAGGAAGCTATGACATCTGGGAAGGCTGTAGCCACTGAGGGCCCAGGCCAGGGTCACATCCAACCTCTATGCTAACACTATGAGGTTGCTGTATTCTGCTTATCTATCAACAAGGAAACTGAGGCTAGAGAGATCTTCAAACTGAGAACATAGAGCTAGCTAAAGCTAGGGGCCAAATTATACATCAGAGTTCCATGAAAGAGAAAATTAAATGTACCTTCCCAAATAATGTATCTGCCACAGAGTAATTTAAAATACCATTCTCAAGTTGAATAAACAGATATTTTCTAAAGTAGAATTCAACATATGCATTTATGTATTTCTAACATAAAATACGAGATTTCAAGTCAGAGAGGAAGGAAGGAGGCTGTACTGAGAATAGCTCAAAAAGGCAAAAACCTGAGAAAATGTGCAAGGCCTATGAAGAGATGACAGAAAAATGAGGCTACAACAGAGAATAAAGATTTGGCCTGATCCCACGGACAATGTCTCTCAAGTAAAGGGAACTGTCCTAAATAACATGGTTGCCTGCATAGGTCCCAGCTCCTTCTTTAGTTTTATTGGGACAGCAAATACATAGCTAAAGACTTAACAGAGAAAATTAACAAAACCAAAAGCTGGTTCTTTGAAAGGTTCAATAAAACTGATAAGCTTCTAGATATGCTAAACAACAAAAATAAACAGTATTAGAAGTGAAAGTGCGGTCATCACTATTGACCTCAAGGACATTAAAGGATAGTAAAGGAAGATTATAAACAATTCTAGGCCCACAAATGTGTTAACTGAGATGAAATGCACTAGTTCCTTGAAATATACAAATAACCAAATCCTACAAGTGGATATTAAAGAACTTTAATAAAAAGAGCAACAGTCTTTCCAAAAAAAAAAAAAAAGCACCAAGCCCTTATGGTTTCACTGGTGAATGAATTCATTCATATCTTAAAGAAAGAAATAATATCAGTTCTCTACAATCTCTTCCAGAAAGTAAAAATCAGAGGAAATACTTCCTTAACTCCTTCGATGAGGCTGGTCATTGCAAGTGCCTCCTGAAAATTATTCCTGCATTACTAATCAGAGACGGGGCCAACTGGGAGGATAGGTGTAAGTCATCTAGGCTTAGCCCTGAACCCTGGTGGGGACCGCTGTAGGAGGTACCTCTCAAGATCTTTCTTCTAAGACCCCTCTGAGAGCCACAACTGGCCAAAGGGTTGGATGGGGGAACCAAGGGGGTCTAGGGAGGATACCACAGGACTGGCCTAGCTGGTATCTGACCTCCCCAGGAAGACATATATTATCCAAGGGGGAAACAAGGATAAGACTCCCTAATAACAAAAGCCATTAGAGACATTATGAAATGGGGGGAAAAATCCATAAATCATTATCTCTTCAAGAACAAAAGTGTACAATTCTTCAAAAATAGTAGCAAATTAAATCCAACAATATATTAAAAAATTATAAATCATGACTAAGTGGGATTTATTCCCAGTATGTGAGGCTGCTTCCATACTAGGAAACCAATGTGATCTACCACATCAACAAGACTTAAGAAAAAACGAATCATATAATCATAAAGAGCAGAAAAAGCATCTAACAAAATGTAATACCATTCATGAAAAAAATCAACAAAGTAGGAAGAGAGGAAAATTTCTTCAAGTCGAAAAAAATCTACAAAAACCTACAGCTACTATCATACTGAATGGTGAGAAGCTGAATGCTTTCCCCTTTGGACTGGGAACAAGGCAAGGATGGCCACTTTTACCACTCTTGTTCAAATTGTATTGAAAGTCCTAATTCAATAAGAAAAAGGAATAAAACTTGTAAGATTGTGGAAGAAGAAATAAAATTTTAGTTACAGGTGACATCATTTCTATGTGAAAATCCCCAAAGAATCAACCATAACAAAATAAAACAAAGCAAGCAAGCAAACAAAAACTCTTAGAGCTTATTTTTCAAAACGTTTATTTATTTATTTGTGGGAGAGAGTGAATGCATGCACACATGTGTGAACAGAGGAGAGGCAGAGAGAGTGAGAGAGAGAGACAGAGAGAGAGAGAAAATGAATCCAGGGCTCGATCTTATGACTGCAAGATCATGACCTGGGCTGAAATCAAGAGTCAGATGCTTAACTGACTGAGCCACCCAGGTGCCCCCTCCTAGAGCTTATTAATAAGCATAAAAACAAGGTCTTGGAACACAAAGCTAATAAGTCAACAATATATACTGTATACCAGCAATTAACAACTAAAACTTGAAATTAAAACATAATTTTATAGTACTCATTTTTGCAAGATATATTCTAAAACTGGAACAATCCAGAGCAGATTAGCATGGCCCCTGCTTGAGAACAACATCCCAATTTGTGAAATGTTTCATATTTTCCTATACGTGTGTGCAGGCAAGTGGCCTATGAGCAAGGGGTCTATGGGAAATCTCTATACCTTCCTATCAACTTTACTCTGGACCTAAAATTGCTCTAAAATAATAAAGTCTTTAAAAGACACATCTTAACACTTAGTAAAGCAACAAAAGAAATGTTTTGGTACAAATCTAACAAATACATACAACTGTGCTATGTAGAAAACCAGAAAACTGTGATGAAATAAATCAAAGGAGAACTATCCCCTGCTTAATGGTTGTTAGAGTCCATACCGTTCAGTGGCCAGTTTTTCCCAGCTTGACCTACAGACTCAGAGTAATCCCAATCAAAATCCCAGAGAGCTACGTGGGAGATTGACAACATGTTCTAGAGGATGCATAGAAAGACAAAAGACCCAGGACAGACAGCATGCTGCCAAAGAAGAAAATGCTGGGGGACGCACAGTTATCTGATTTCAGGGCTTATTATAAAGCTACAGTAATCAAGAAGTAAGTATTAATGGAAAAAACAGACCCACAGAACAATGGAACAAAAAACAGCCCTGACATTGATCCACGGAAATGTACTCAAGTGACTACTGACAACGGAGCAGAGACCAATCAATGGAGAAACCAGTCTTTTCAACAAATGGTGCAAGAACAAATGGATATCCATATGCCACACACACACACACACACACACACGCATGCACGAAAAAAGAAAAAAGGAAAAGAGAGAAAAGAACCTACACACATCTTTCATAAAAATTACTTCAAAATGGATTTTGTTTACTTCTCTTAAAAAAATATAACGTACTGTCAGGCTAGCTAACATACAGTGTGTACAGTATGCTCTTGGTTTTGGGGGTAGATTCCCATGGTGCATCGCTTACATACAACACCCAGTGCGCATCCCAACAAGTGCCCTCCCCAATGCCCATCACCCACTCTCCCCTATCCCCTGGCCCCCCATCAACCCTCAGTTTGTTCTCTGTATTTAAGAGTCTCTTATGGTTTGCCTCCCTCTCTGTTCAAAATGGATTTTACACCTAAATGTAAAATATAAAACTTATAGAAGAAAACTCAGAAGACATGAATGTGACTTTGGTTTGATGACGAGCTTTAGGATACAATATGAAAAGTGTAATCTATGAAATAAAAATCGGTAAATTGGACTTTTTTAAAATTAAAAATTTCTGTTCTGACAAAGACACTGTTAAGAGATGAAGAGACAAGTCATAGAAAAGGAGAAAATATTTGCAAAACATGTATCTGGAAAAAACTGTATCCAAAATGTATAAAGAACTTTTTAAAGCTCAATAATAAGAAAACCCAGTTAAAAAATGGGCAAAAGAACAGAATGCCCACTGAAGTTATACAGATGCCAAATAACCAAATGTTCTACATCATTTGTCATTAGGGAACTGCAAATTAAAACATATCTATCAGAATAACTAAAATCAAAGGAAACCAGATATACCAGTGATGGTGAGGATGTGAAGGAAAGGTGTTCTTGTGCATTGCTGGTGGGCACGCAGAAGAGGACAGCCACTTAGGAAGACAGTCTGGCACCTTCTTACAAAGCTACATGAGATCTCACCACACAATCTGGCAACTGTATTCCTAGGTACTGACCACCTGATCTGAAAACTTACTTCCACACAAAAACCTGCACAGGAATGTTTACTGCAGCTTTATGCCCTTCAAGAGGTGAATGGACAGCTTTTTCCCCTTCCCTTGCTCCATGGTCTTCTGTTAAGTTGCTCAACTTCCACATATGAATGAAAACATGTATCTGTCTTTCTCTGACTGACTTATTTCACTCCGCGTAACACCCTCCAGTTCCGTCCACGTTGTTGCAAATGGCAAGATTTCATTCTTTCTCATTGCCAAGTAGTGTTACTCCATTGTGTATATATCTACCACATCTTCTTTATCCATTCGTCAGTTGATGGACATTTGGGCTCTTTCCATGTTTTGGCTATTGTTGATAGTGCTGCTATGAACACTGGGGTGCACGTGCCCCTATGCCTCAGCGTTTCTGTATCCTTTGGGTAAATTCCTAGCAGTGCTACTGCTGGGTCGTACAAACAGAGAGGGAGGCAAACCATAAGCGACTCTTCAATAAAGAGAACAAACTGAGGGTTGATGGTGGGGGGAGGGGACAAGGGGGCAGGGAAAATGGGAGATGGGCACTGAGGAGGGCACTTGCTGGGATGAGCACTGGATGCTGTATGTACGTGATGAATCATAGGACTCTACCCCCAAAGCCAATAGCACACTGTACACACTGCATGGTAGCTAACTTGGTCATAAATTATGTATTTTTAAAAAATGTTTGATATTTTATCATTTATTTTGATGGGAAAAGTATTGAAAAGAAAAACAAGGATCTTCTTGAGAAAAGCTCGTATCTAGGAGTTTTGTTTAACCTGTATGAACTCAAGTGAATCAATGAAAGATTTTCCCTGACTGGGGGGGGAGGGGAGAGGTGAATGGATAAGAAAGGTGGGCTGCATGCATACAATGGGGTATTATTTGTCAATACGAGAAATGAGCTCACAAACCAGGAGAAGATACAGATGAATCTAAAATGTCTGTTTCTATATGAAAGAATCCAGTCTCAAAAGACAACATATGGTATGATTCCAATTCTATGACGTACTGGAAAAGAAACTACACTGGTTAAGTTTAAAAAAAAAAAAAAAAAGAATCAGTGGCTGACACAGGTTCCGGGGAGAAGGGAAGGCAGAGCAGGTGAAGCAGTAGGAACATTTTAGGGGGTTGAAACTATCCGGCAGGATGCTGAAACGGCAGATAGGTGACAAAGAATTTATCAAAACCCACAAAACTTTATATCACAGAGTGAACTTTAATGTATGAAACCTAAAAAATATATATATTATCTAAGAAATTGAGGGTCCTAGGATAGAATGCTAAATGTGACAAAACATTTGAACTGTATTAAAAACATAGAACTGTATTAAAAACATATAAAACACCCTTATGGGGGTGCCTGGTGGCTCAGTCAGTTGAGCACTGGACTCTTGATTTTGGCTCAGGTTATGATTTTGTGGTTTGTGAGATTGAGCCCTGAGTCAGGCTCCTCACGGAGTCTGCTTGGAATTCTCTCTCCATCTCTCTCTGCACCCTCCCTGCTCACTTGCTCTCTCTCTCTCTCTCAAAATAAACTTAAAAATAAAACAAAACAACAACACCTTTATGAAGTTGAGAAGAAAAATAAATTTAAAAATGAGTGACATTTCTAAGATTAAAGGCAAAAGAAACTGTATGGCAGTACTGCTCTAGGTGACAGAGTTATTTCCCATGAGGAGGGGTGCAGGTGTGCGCATGGTTCTGAGACACTACGCATGCACACTGGATGGTGGATGTAAGCCACGCCTCCTGTGTTGGAGAGAAGGTTACAGATAAGCAAGGGGAAGAGGCTAGAATGAGCAATAAGGTAATGGATTGGAATTGGACACATCAGTATGAACTCGATTCATTTACTACAGATACAGACAGTCACACACAGAAATATGCACAGATTTTNTTTCCTCGCTCTGACAGCTAAGAGGGCCTGGACGCAAGGCCATCCCAGCAGCAGCAAGCAGAGTCAGCCCCCAGACCGTGTCCCTGCCACCATCTCCAATAACAGGAGCCACGGCTCCTTGGAGAAATGGCTGATTCCAGGACTGGAGCAGAAAGTACCCCGGATACTGCTGCAGCAACTTGTAGAGCAGAAAGTAGGGAACGCTCGGGCACCTGGGTGCCAGTCAGGCAAGCGTCTGACTTGGCTTTGGCTCAGGTCATGATCTCACAGTTTCTGAGTTCGAGCCCTGCACTGGGCTCTGTGCTGACGGGAAGCTTGCTTGGGATTCTCTCTCTCTCTCAATCTCTCTCTCTCTCTTACTCTCTCTCTTCCTCTCTCTCTCTCTTCCCCCACTGTCTGCTTATGCACATACTTTCTCTCTGTCAAAATAAACACATAAAAAAACCCTGTTAAAAAACAGTAAGGAAGTAGTTGAAAATAAGTAAACAAATGGAAAATAAGTAAACAAACAAATAGATAAATAGCCAACAAAAAGAATTAGGAGGGCATGTGAAAGGAGCAGGGAGGAGCCAACTGAAAGAACTCCCAATGGCCGAAGCTGAAACATTCTGAGTAAAAAAAAAAAAAGCAGTAGTGGATTTTAACCGAATGTATAAAATCTACAAATATGCATAAGTCCACACTAACATAAACAAAATGACTAAAATAATGATGCGAGAGAACAGAAAAATCTTCCGATAATTTATGTAGATATTCCACCCCTGAAAGGGGGGCAGGGGAGTGACTGTAAGTGGGAAAAGCTAACAAGCATGCCCTCCGCCCAGGTACCAGGGCAACATCAGCAGTATTATGTCATGTGGACAGTATGAACCCTCGGCATGTGATGAAAATGACACTTCACCTTTGTGGTTTTTGTTCTCCAAAACCCTAATGCCACGCTCATCTTGAGAAAAAAATCAGACCAATCCTAAATGAGGGTCATCTTACAAAACACCTGGCCAGCACTTCTCGAAACTTTAAGGCCATCAAAAAGATGCAAAGTCTAAAAGCCTTTTTCACCCTTAGGTAACTTATATTATTCCTTTTATAAGTATTGGAAATTAGGCCTTTCTCTGTTCGTCCTAGGCCATAAAAATTGGTAGTGTAAAAGTGGTAGTCAAGAGAAAGCACACTGAAGTCAGATCCGAATTCGATTTCTGACTGTACTTACTGGCTTAACTTCGGTCTTCCAGCTAATATTCAAACTACTCAATAGTCTGAACTTTCCAAGCCAGTTTCTTCCACTGCCAAGTTGAGTTACACACCCTGTTTCTTAGTGGTACTGGGCAGGAACACGACACAGGACACACAAAGTACCTACCACATCTCCTACTCAATCAAGATCAACAGTGCATGTAAATTCCAATCACTCTGAACAGCAATGATGATGACATTATCATTTCTATAGTGTTACGCATCTTTTTATACCCAGTGTATATCTAGAAAAATGTTCAATGTGATTAAAGAATAATTTCTACATACAGTACATCAAATTCCCGTGTGATATTTCATTTAATCTGAGTATATTCAAAGTAATTAAGGCTCCTGCTTCCTTATCTAAGACCCCATTCCTGCCATCCAAGTTAGCACATGGATCACAAAATATTCATCAGATTTTCTGAATCTAGAAATTTATGGTTTCCATCAAATTGAAAGACATAAATTTATATATTTGAGAAGCTCATAATTCTTTCCCAGCATTATCAACACTGTGTTTATGTACCTTTGGGGTATATGGAATCACACTAAAATATCTGTAATAGAATCTCTGACAAATCATTTGATATATGTAGCTCTTGATACTCATCTATGAAAGATCCTTAGAAGATTCCTTTTTTAAAAATATTTATTTATTTATTATCTCTATACTCGACGTAGGGCTCGAACTCATGACCCTGAGATCAAGAACGGCATATGCACTCCACTGACTGAGCCAGTCTGGCGCCCCTGAAGATTCATGTTTAGGTGTACGACATTCCAGAACTGTGTGCCTTTAAGCCAGGCTCCCTCCGGTGAGAGGAGGATGTGAGGGAAAAGGCGCAAACGTCAGAGCCCCGTAGGCTGCAGAGGACGCACACATGCTAGAAGGCAGCTCCGCGTACAGCTCCCCAGCAGCACCGCTGACGCAGGGACAGGGAAGAGATCCTGATCACCGGTGGGGGCTTATTAATTGTTTACTACAAAACGTGGTTCAAATTGATAAAATCAGGCTGTTACACTGATCAGAACGAGGCTCACGGGAAAGCAGGAAGATCACACGTCTGAACACAAAGTGTCATGAGTAGACCATGAGGTCTGACTGTCACGGTTCTCCCTGTCTGCCTTCTTCTGCAGCGTGGCCCCAGTTTCTGGTTTGAAACGCAAACATGGAAAACAGCCTAGAAAGGTTTGTCAACAGGACCTTTTGTGGGAATAGTGCTTTGAAGGACTGAATACAAAGGCTGACTAATCAGGAACTAATTATTTATAGATTGATAATCTATAGATCAACCTCTACATTATTTACAGGTTTTTTTTTTTTTAAGTTTTTTATTTATTTCTAGGAGAGAAAGAAAGCGACAGCATGAGCAGGGGAGGATCAGAGAGAGAGGGAGTCACAGACTGAGACAGGCTCCAGGCTCTGAGCTGGCAGTCAGCACAGAGCCCGACGCGGGGCTCGAACCCATGAACCGCGAGATCATGACCTAAGCGAAAGTCGGACGCTTAACCGACTAAGCCACCCAGGCGCCCCTATTTACAGGTTTTAAGATGTGATGGAAAAGCGTTCCAACATGTCTGTAATCTCAAGTCTACTGTCAGTCAGTTGCTGAGCCCCAGCTTTCTGCCTGTAAAACAGCGTCAATGACATCTAGCTCTTGCAGACAGTCGTGAGGTTGACCGTGGTATATAAAGTGCCTAACCGAACACAGGCATGTAGTAAGTGTAATTATTATGAGGTTTCCACTTGGAGTCTGAATTGGAGTCCTGACCCCTCCGTTTGGCTGCTTAGCAGAGGACGAGAGCAGACGAAGGGACAGCCCATCACACAGGTAGCACCGGCACCTGTGTACCCTAAACGCACTTAGCCGCGATGACGCAGACTGGGAGAGAAAGAGCGCAACCACACACTGCCATCCTGTGTGGTTTTTGGCCATAAACCTTACGAGGAACGAAAAGTACAGGGCGAAACAGTGAATTGGCGACCTCAGCCCTGGGCGAGGAAGCCGGCCCCGGCTCATCACAGGCCACGTGCCCGAGGGAGCCAACAGCAGCGTCCTAGTTTGCCCGAGGGAGCCAACAGCAGCGTCCTAGTTTGGCCCATGGGTATCCCAGCGGGAAGCAAACCTGCCCCGAGAGCTACCATCAGAGGCCCAGGCCCCGATGCACTGGCGAGCGGAGAGAGAATTTAGTTCTCCGACAGACTCCCTAAACAAACTCATCGACAACTTTTCTTCATCCCTGTGGTTTTCTAAGAGTGAAGCTTCATCATTCTGAGACTCTTCCTTCTCGCCAGGGGTTGATGAGTGAGAAAGGCTGGATAAAAGGAAACAGGGAGCACAGCCTGCAGTTATAACCCCTCAGAATGTGCAAGAGAAATGTCAGAGCCAATGAAGACTGAAGGTTCCAAAAGCCTCTGGCAGCCTGTACTCTTGGCACCTTTAGGGATGAATGGAAATGTTTCCAGGGCAGCACTTCACACACGTCCTGAGCACCCTCATCACCCAAGGACCTGTGTCAGGGCAGAGCTGGAGTCGGTAGGTCTAGGCTGGGGACTCACATCCTGCATTTGCAAGAAGCTCTCAAGTGCTGTGGCTCCTGGTTTGTTACCAGAAGTTACAGACCTGTTATGAAACCCAATGGTTACCACTTTTCTTTGTTCTATGATCCATCCGGTCTCCAATTTTAAAAAGTTTCATGGGCAACTGTCTCACTGTCCTACAATGTACAGAGTATAAAATAAATCTAAGGCAATTTGTTTTCTCTCCAAGAGGTTACCAACTGGTTATTATTACAATTATTCACAATATAAGACAGTGTGTGAGAAGCAAAACTTCTTATAAAGTACAAGAAATGTGTTTATCTTCTCTTCCATCCAGTGATGTATGCCCCTGAAGATGGAGAGCTCACTCTTTACTCTGAAGCCCGTCATTGTCTTCCAGTTTTGACTGTTGGCATGTTTTTACTTTTCTTCTTTATTTAAAAATAAAAATAGTAAAAGTCTAACATTTCTAAATAATAGCCCTATTTCTGGGGCGATGCAGGGCAAGTCTTTTTCCTCTCTGATGACAATGAATTGATAATGAAAGAGTTTAATGTGTACTTTGCCCAAGGTTCTCCGTAAGAATTCAACCTGTCGGAATCCCTATCAAAATAACAGCAGTATTCTTCACAGAGCTAGAAGAAGCAATCCTAAAATTTGTGTGAAACCAGAAAAGACCCCACAAAGCCAAAGCAATCTCGAAAAGGAAAACCAATGCTGGAGGCATCATGATCCTGGACTTCAAGCTATTATTACAAAGCTGTAATCACGAAGACAGTATGGTACTGGTACAAAAAGAGACACTCAGATCAATGGAACAGAAGAGAGAACCCAGAAATGGACCCACAAACATATGGCCAACTAGTCTGTGACAAAGCAGGCAAGAATATCCAATGGAATAAAGACAGTCTCTTCAGCAAATGGTGCTGGGAAAACTGGACAGCAACATGCAGAAAAATGAACTTGGACCATATACATAATGGTACACATACACCATTTTCATACACCATACACAAAAATAAACTCAATGGATAAAAGACCTAAATGTAAGACAGGAAGCCATCAAAATCCTAGAGTAGAAAGCAGGCAAAAACCTCTATGACTTCGGCTACAGCAACTTCTTACTCAACACCTCTCTGGACGCAAGGGAAACCAAAGCCAAAATGAACTATTGGGACCTTATCAAAATATAAAGCTTCCACACAGCGAAGGAAACAATCAACAAAACTAAAAGGCAATCGACAGAATGGGAGAAGATATCTGTAAGCGACATATCAGATAAATCGTTAGCATCCAAAATCTATAAAGAACTTATCAAACTCAACAGCCAATAAACAAATTATCCAGTGAAGAAATGGGCAAAAGAGATAAATAGACACTTCTCCAAAGAAGACATTCAGATGGCCAAGCGACACATGAAAAAATTTTCAATGTCACTCATCATCAGGGAAATACAAATCAAAACCACAATGAGATACCACGTTTCACCTGTCAGAATGGCTAACATTAACAACTCATGCAACAACAGAGGTTGGCAAGGATGTGGAGAAAGGGGAACCCTTTTGCACAGCTGGTGGGAATGTGAACTGGTGCAGCCACTCTGGAAAACAATACGGAGGTACCTCAAAAAATTAAAAATAGAACTATCCTACGACCCAGCAATTGCACTACTAGGTATTTATCCAAGGGATACAGGTGTGCTGTTTTGAAGGGGCACATGCACCCCAATGTTTAGAGCAGCACTATCAACGATAGCTGAAGTGTGGAAAGAGGCCAACTGTCCATCAATGGATGAATGGATAAAGAAGATGCGGTATACACACATATATATACACGTGTATATACACACATACACACAATGGAGTATTACTCTACAATCAAAAAGAATGAAATCTTGCCATTTGCAACTATGTGGATGGAACTAGAGGGTATTATGCTAAGCGAAATTAGTCAAAGACAAATATCCATAGGACTTCACTCATATGAGGACTTTAAAATACAAAACAAATGAACATAAGGGAAGGGAAGCAAAACTAATATAAAAACAGGGAGGGGAAAAACATAAGAGACTCTTAAATATGGAGAATAAACAGAGGGTTGATGGAGGGGTTGTGGGAAGAGGGAATGGTTTAAATGAGTTAAGGGACATTAAGGAATCTACTCCTGAAATCATTGTTGCGCTATATGCTACGTAACTTGAATGGGAATTTAAAGATAAATAAATAGTTTAAAAACAAAAGTAACTTACAGTGTGGAATCATTTTGAATAATCAAAAAAGAAATTACGGCATGGTTTGGGCTTGACAAAAACAACCAGGGTTTGGATTAGTGTGTGCTCAGTGTTCTAACTCCATTTTACAGCCAAGGAAAGAAACCAGGGCTTAGCCAGGGAGAATTCCCGGAGGCCATACAGATTGAAAGAGCCACCAAGCCACACTCTAACTCCAAGCTAACAGTCCTCATCTTTTCTGCTTTCCGGTCTTGGCCCCTCTGCCGGATGACTTCCCTCTGACAGTCTCCTGCCTAATTTCTTTACCTCCGCCCTGGGTTGTTTATACCCACATTCCCCATTGAAAATTACTTGTGCCCTCATTTCTATTTCCACGGCACTTGCTTTCACATCCCCCACCCCTATAGTGCCACTCTGTCTTAATTACCTGTTTCTCTGACTTACACTTGTTAGCCTGCCTGATGTCAAAATGATGACTTAGCCACCGCTATAACGTCAATCACAGTCACAGAAAATGCTCAAAGAAATGACCTGACCACAGGAATGGACTGACTGATTTTCAAAGAGGAAGGAAGGTGTTAAAACCTCCGGGACCCCGGCTGTGTGGGAGGTGATCCCACTACTCAGGAACATACTCGCCAGATCCCATCTGCCTGAAAACACCTTGGCTTCTCAGTACATCTTGTCCAACATTATGGTCAGAAAAACTCGGCTGGCAAACAGGGGGGTCAGAAGCCTTCCTCTGGCTGGCCCTGAAGCCGACAGGAATGTGGTTTATCCCACCTTAGGCCGACGTGGTGGGCCACACCCTAACCAGGAGAACCATGCGCGGCTGCTCTTCCCTGCCCGTCCCTGCTGCCTCGGACTTACGAGCTCTTGTCGGAAGTTCTCGCACTACTTACAACATTATTTGCCTTGGTTTGTGTCTTCCCAAAGCCTATTAAAATGATGTGAAAAGAAACCACACGGTTTCTCCTTTCGTTTCCCCTGAATTGGCCTCACTGTGGCCACGCACTGATACACCATCAGGCACCCCTGGAACAAAAAGCCAGTGGATCCTGACGAAGGAGGGAGCGGCTCAGCAGGAGAAATGTGGTGGACCTTATGGCAAGGAAAGCAGAGAGACTCACTTCCCAGGAAAGCTCTCTAGGATCCTCTGCCTGGGAAGTGGGGCACAAGTGTCATGTACCAATGCCCAGGTTTCTATTAAACCAGAAGGAAGGAGAGGAAGGTGACTTCTGTTCTGACAGTTTAATGGTAGAATGTCCTAAGAAGGCAAGTGCTTTCTATTTAAATTTAATCCCAAGTAAGTTTTTGTTTGTTTGTTTCATTTTGTTTTGTTGTAACTGAAATATCTATAATTTGGGCTAGCAGAAAAATAAATATATTGTCAATTGCCTATACTCACCCTTTCCTTAATCAATAAGAAGGACTTTTGGGGCACCTGGGTGGCTCAGTCGGCTGAGTGTCCAACTTCAGCTCAAGTCATGATCTGTGGTTCGTGAGTTCACAGCCTGTCAGCACAGAGCCCACTTCGGATCCCCAGCCTCCCTCCCCCCACTCCTCTCCCACTTGTGCTCTCTCAAAAATAAACACTTTATTTTTAAAAAAGAACTTTTTAATTGGTAGATTAATCTAAACCATATCATATACTGAGGAGATATTTAGCACCCTTATATTAACTATTTGGTTTTCCTGATAACAATTCCCATAACTTGACACACTGTGAGGGAAAATCATTTTCAACCACTAAAACAATCTTTAGCATCTGTGACATCATTCACGGTTGATTTTTAAACAGTGAAACCACGTGAAAATCAATGTGGATGTGGAAAGGCAAGTGCCAGTGTCACACCAGACCCCGTGTCTGGAGGTTACGTAGTGGTCTGTGGGTAGAGCAACTGTGGCCACTTCATATGTCAGTCAGCAACTGCTAAGATGCAGGCTTTACAAGGACAGGACATCATGGAGAACAATCTAACATCGAAACTGCCAACAATCTCCTGAAGCGGACAGCTCACGCAGTGTCTAAGAGACGCTGAAGACTGCATGGGGCTCTCGGGAAAGGGTCAAGTCCCGTGGCCGGCCCTGGGGGTCAGCTGCAGCCCCCAGCACCTCGGCCATACAGTTTGGGAAGTACAATCGTAAGATTTAACGTGGAGCTTTGGTCCACGAAAGAGAAGAGGGAAAGGGGCAGGTGAAACGTACAGAAACCAGAGCTGAAAATTCGCCCAGCTGAATAAGAGCTTACAAAAGGCGGCAGTGACTGTGTCAGCTGCGCACCAGGTCAAGGCCGCCATGTCCAGCACCCACTACTGACAAATAAGTTCGCTAGTCAGAAAGGCAGGCTTCATCTGCCGGGTCCAGTCTTCTTCCTGCTGTTTCTGGTGTCAAATGCAGGAGGAGAAGACTGCCTGCTACTTGGGGGAAGGGCCACGTGGCCAGACTAAAGGTCAGAGCAAAGGCAGCACAGAATGAGCCAGCTGCAGTGAGGTAGGGATGAAAGGGAGCATCCCCGCGGGTTCAAGACTGCCCAGCCCAGCCCGCCAGCGGCCAGCACGGAGAAGACGGGGCCAAATGTGTGCTGCCTGGAGCGGCCCCAACTCCACCCACGGCTTCCTTCTGTGCTGGGGTCTGTGCAAAGAGCTAGGGAGGGGGCGTCTATGGCAGGTTTCTGGAGGCCCTGAGCAGGGTGGCCTGGAAGCAAAGAAGCTTCCTGACCTCCTAAGTTAAAATAGGTGTAAGTTTAGTTCTCTCATTTAAGACTGAAATGAAAGGTTTTATTAAAACACTGATCACTTCCCACTGCAGGATTTAATTTTAGAGCATTTACATCTTTCGGCAGAAAAGCATCCCGAAGTGGTAACAGTGGGGAACATTCCTGAAGACTCCATAATAACTGCTTCTGCTCTGAAATCCCAACCTGGGGAGAACCACGTGACCACCCCTGCAATGCTAATCCCCTCGTGCACTGGGTCAGGTGACAGCGAATTACATTAACACAAAATACTCTGAATGATCAACACTTGACCAGAAGGAGCCTAAAGGGCCTGCTTTTGTCCTGGACTCACCTAACAGTTACTTACCGAGTGACTACTTTGGGCCAGGTTGAGGACACTAAGAACCCTTACAGGTTTACATCACAATGAGGAGTAAGCAATGAAAAAGTGAGCAGGTAAGAAGGGTAGAGTTCAGTCTGGAAAAAGCTAAGGAACCCAGACTGGATGCTGCAGACCAGCTCTGGGACTGGGGGATGGAGACTCTGAACAAGGCGACCAGCAAGGCCTCTCGGACACGGTGCCCGTGTCTGCCTACCATCGGGTGTCCCGGGGAGGGGGTGTGAGCCGGAGTAGTGAATGCCAAGGGCCTGGGAGGGAAATAAGCTTGGCCAGTTTGCCAGGTAGGAAGGAGGGCAGCCTGGCCACAGCACAGAAAACCACAAGGTCAGAAAGGGTGGGGAGAGTGCCCGACGATGGTGCGCCTGTCACCGAGCACGGCAGGAAATTTGGGTGTTCTTGTAACAGCGAAGAGAGCCGCCGAAGAAACTGAGGCAGGGAGAAGACAAAATCTACTTTGATTTTAGCCCGTCACTAAGACTGTAATGGAAACTGGAAGAGCGGTGTGGCGAGATGAGGGAGGTGGGAGAGGTGATTAATGAAATCAGACTTATTTTAGAGGTAGAAGCAAAATGGCATTATGGAAGGGCTGGCTATGGCCAAGATCTACTGAGGACTGGGCACTGGAGACATTTCTCACAAGTTTCAGGACTGGGAAGCACTGGGCTTTAATGAGTGTGTTTGTCTTTTATTACTTTTTTAGATATTTAGACACAGTGAATTCCATAACCACGTCTTCCTCAGCTTTGGCTACAAGGAAGCTCAAAGCACAATTTGAAGACCATCTCCACGACTGTACCCACACTCTTGTGTACTGACCTTACCCTTGCGGTGGTTATAATTTTCCATTCTAGTTTCCACATCCATTTATTTTTATTATGTGAGATGCACAAGTTATGATATGTGATTTAATGAGAAAAAGTAGTAAAAAAAAATAAATAAAAGTACTTTCATCATAGCTTGTATTAAAAGTGCCATCATGGGAGCACCTGGGTGGCTCGGTCGGTTAGGCAGCCGACTTCGGCTCAGGTCAAGACCTCACCATCCCGAGTTCGAGCCCCATGTCAGGTTCTATGCTGACAGCTCAGAGCCTGGAGCCTGCTTCAGATTCTGTGTGTGTCTCTCTCTCTCGCTCTCTGCCCCTCTCCCATACACACCCTGTCTCTCTCTCTCTCTCTCAAAAATAAGCAAACATTAAAAATAAAATAAATAAAAGTAACCCTATAAAAACAAAAGGTGCCATCATGTGCTGCAGTATGAATACAGTGTAAGTGACAGAATCAAAGTTCTATGGAAGAAGTGCAGCGGGAGAATGGATGGAAGAAACGGATTGCAGATGAAAATGCAAGGGGAGGATCAAAAGGGGAGATGCATGGACTTGCAGCCAGGCTGCCGGCACCCAGTCAGGCTCTCCAGGTCACTGTCTGCCTGGCCTGGGGCAAGTGATCACTGTCCTCGTTTGTAAAATGGGGAGTTAACACAATAGTGCCCACCTCACACGACTGTTATGAGGCTTGACCTAGTTATTATCTATAAAGTGCTTAGAAAAGTCCTCAATAGTAGACGCAATGTGTTTGTTAAAATGTGTTTGGGTCTGAGACGCAAAGATGAGTAGGATGCAAACAGGTGAGGGGCTGAGAGAGGACAGAGCGCTGTGCGCGGAGGAGCAGTGAGCAATGCGGACGAAGGTATGAAGGGAGTGAGCTCCAACTGCGTGGAGCAGGCAGTTTCCAGACTAGGGCTGGACACACAGGGAACAGGGCGGCGTACTCAATAAAGACTCTCTGGAGCGAGGTCTGAAGAAAAAGTACAGAAAGGCTTTGAGTACCTCTTCTAAGAATGTGAATCTTACACTGTAAAAAGCAGAGTCTTTGAAAGAGCTGGCACCATGGAAGCCCACAAACCAAATGGAGGCGAGAAAGCTCTGCCCGGAGCCTAGCACCCAACAGCCGCTACCCCGCTGCACACTAACACCGGGGTGTCAGAGAACACGACCTGTCAAGTCAGTGGAGAGGCTTTGAATGCAATCAGTGTATTTGCCGTCATCAAGAGGAACACATTCTCTTCTGGGTGGACTGTGGTGTCCCCAGACACTGGACTCCACAGAACGGAGAGCGTCTGCCCTCATCTGGTCCTAACACTTTCAGCTGAACTCAACACGTGACAACTACATTAGAAATTATCTTCTGTAAAAACAGTACATGTGGCTTAAGGAACACAGCACCCCTAAGACACATCCTCAACAGCGGCACTGGGCGTGCTCTCTTCTCTACGCTCTCTGCCCAGGACGTTCGTTCTGTGACTGTTGTTGCCTTCTTTAGGAAAAGGGCCTTTGCAGAGCTGACGATCAGGTACGAATCTTAGATGGGAAGAGTGCCCTGGTTGTCCAGACAGGTCCTAAACACCATCACTGGGAAGAGGGAAGCCAGTGGAGATCAAGGACAGATGTGACAGAGGTCAACACGCAGGCGGAGGGAGACGCCAGAGTGACGCGGCCACGAGTGAAGGAAGATCAGCAGGCACGACAGACTGGAAGGGACAAGGAGAGGATTCTCTTCCACCCGGGAGACACGGACGCCTGGCAGTACTGATTTGGGACATCTGCCCCCACAACTATGATCAATGTCTCTTGTTTAAAGCCACCACATTGTGGAAATTCATCACAGCTGCCCCAGGAGCTAGTACAGCAAGTAAGAACTGCGACCCTTGAACAAGGGTTCGAACTGGGTGGATCCATTTATATGCGGATTTTTTCAAGAAATAATACTTTTACATGACCGGGGTTTCTCCTCCCCATGAATTTCTTAACAACATTTGCTTTATCTAGCTAATTTTATTGTCAGACTACAGTATTAATACATATACAAAATACGTGTTAATCAACTGTGCGGTCGTTACGGCTTCTCAGTCAACAGTAGGCTATTAGTCGTTAAGTTTTAAGGGAAATCAAAAGTTATACATGCAGTTTTGACTATGCAAGGGATGCAAGTGCCCCTATCCCTCACACTGGTCAAGGGTCAACTGTAATTTCCTATGATATGAAGTAAATTTAATGATAGAAGAAATGAGCACAAGGGATTTACCACTCACTGAACATTCACATAAACTATTTCATTAAACCATCAACAGCAATCCCATTATTATTAGCCTTTTGTTAGAGAGAAAACCCAGTGGGTGCCATGAACAAATCTGCTTATTTTACACTGCAATAACTTAGCCTCTTTGTAACTGCTCTCTCTGACCATGCACTGATCAACAGCACTCAGTAAGAAAACTGACTTTTTATTACCCCACATGAACTTAGAGACAGAAAAGAATGCTATTTTAAATGATTTCACACACAATTCTATCTCAAAAAATATATATAGTCACCAGTGAAAAACTGCATCACTTGTTTCTACTGAGTTCTTTTGGGAGCAAAGATTAAAAAATGAAAAATAACTCTCAAATAAATCTGAGATAGCCATTTCTCAATATACAGTAATGCTTAAATTGTTTTGTGACTTCATTAGGCATTTTTCATATTCAAAACTCATCAATCCAGAGACAGGAAAAAAAAAAAATTCTGTGGGCCTGCACCAACTGTGGAGTTTTCAGACACCACAGGGCTTTCACGGTGAATAAAGTGACAAGCTCGTGCACACTCGCTTGGTGCCTGACACCATGCTCCACACTGGAGATGTGGCAGGGAACCAGCCTAAGCCTCTATTCGGTGCGGAAAGCACTTGCTTCCACTAGCTCAATTTGCATATCAATGCTATTACTTTAAAATAAGCTTCACTTTAAAAAATTAAAAAATCAATATTAGAGGGGCGCCTGGGTGGCTTAGTTGGTTAAGCGTCCGACTTTCGCTTAGGTCATGATCTCGCAGTTCGTGAGTCCGAGACCTGCGTCGGGCTCTGTGCTGACTGCCAGCTCGGAGCCTGGAGCCTGTTTCAGTCTGTGACTCCCTCTCTCTCTGACCCTCCCCTGCTCACGCTGTCTCTCTCTCTCCTAGAAATAAATAAAACATTTATAAAAAAAATCAATATTAGAGGGATAAATAAACCTGTCTACAGACATCAGCCAGTAAGTAGTGCAGGTTATATTTAAACTCAGGAATATCTCAGTCCAAACAAAGGGAATCCCCTTAATATGACATCATAATGTCTGAATATATCCCTTTTTTAACATTTATTCATTTTTGGGAGACAGGCAGAGAGAGAGGCGCTCACGCAGAGGCAGAGAGAGAGAGAGAGAGAGAGAGAGAGACAGAGACAGAGAGAAAGAGAGAGAGAAGAGAGAGGCAGCATGAGTAGAGGAGGGGCAGAGAGAGGGAAACACAGAATCCGAAGCAGCTCCAGGCTCTGAGCTGTCAGCACAGAGCTGGATGCAAGGCTCAGAATCACTGACCACGAGATCACAACTTGAGCCAAAGTCAGATGCCCAACTGACTGAGCCACCCAGGTGTCCCTGTCTGAATACATCCTTAACGGCTCTGAACTGATACACTGATAGAGCTGTCTATGAATTAAAAAAAAAATATATTAAAACAGTTGCCATGGTACCCTATTGTAACAACAAAAAAGTAAGTCAGTTAACTGTACCCACCTGGTAATTGCTGGGGCGGGTACACCTCTTGTACGCAAGGTGGGTTTTCCTCGAACAACTGGGACATCTGTGTTTTCGGAACCACCATTCAAGTACGTCAATTCCTGGAGCTGCGCTTGCCTGATTTCATCATTATAGTCCTACACAGAAGACAGAAGACAGTATTATTCGCCTCATATGAAAAATACAGAAGTGCTTAGGACTAGGAAAAAAACAATATTTAATAGGAAAAAAAAGGCAAGGAAAATAGCTGAATCCGTAAGATTTGTGTTTGTTGAAATGAAAACGCATCAATCAATTGTAAAAAAGGAAAAAACAGCAACAACAACCTAGCATTTTTCCCCAAGCTAAAATTTTCTACCATCAGCCATTACTCCTTGTGCAGGGCATACTTTCCAAGTGAGATATTTATAATAAAATTAAAATACTATATACAGACACGTGGCGCTGTTATTTACAACTCAGTTCACCTCGTAGTTACTGAGCTTCTGTGAAGTACAAACTGACAAAACCAGAGGAGCAAGCCAGGGTCCCTGCGCCAGCGAGCTTACACTCTAACACAGGAGGAAGGCACGCATTCAACATGACAGCTTTACTACAATTCAGAACCACATGTATACATTTTTTTTTGTACAATACCATTTGGATATTATACTAGAAATATAAGATTCAAAACTGAATACATCTTATTCTTGGAAGCTTGCTCTTCGTTATCTTACATTATTGTCTAAATATTCATCTGAGAAACCCTGGGAGTGACCCCTGATTCCTTCTTTCTTTAACATCCCAGCTCCACTCAATAGGCATCAAGAAAGACATGTAGTAAATAAATAAAAGCGTGATCTGTCTCACAGTACAAGGGAAGTTCAGGTATAAATGATCAAATGGAAAGTCATCTAACTTAGCTGTGGGTAGTAAGAGTAGGTTCTCTATAAGAAATGTCATCTAAAGATGAGTGTGAACTAATCACCAGAAGAGGGGCTGTAAAGTACTCTAGATGGAAGAAAAAGCATATTTTAAGACCCAAAGAAATGGTGTGTAGGGAACTGGAAGAGCTGCTATGTGGCTGAATTATAAAAACAACTTGGGGTGTGTGTGTAGGGGGCTGGTCTCGATGTGGAATGAACAGCAGAAACCAAATTCAACAGAGCCTCAAGTCATTTTAAATATTTAAAAGTTTTATATATATACAATCACTTTATATATATAAAACTTTATATATATATGTATATATATATACATATAAAACTTTAAAGTTATGTAATTTTAAAGGTTTAGAATTAAGGGTACTAAAAAGCATTTAAGAGTTTTAAGGAGAAGAGTGTATTATTTAGGCTTATGCTTTAGAAATATTATGGACAACCGTATGCCAACAAATCAGGTCACAATGACATGGATGAATTGCTAAAAAGACACAAACTACCAAAACTGCCTCAAGAAGAAACAGAAAATTTGAAGAGATAAGCAAAGAGACTAAATTAGTACTAAAAAAATGTCCCACAAAGAAAACCCTAGTCCCACAAGACTTCAGTGGTGAATTTCACAAACAATTAATACTAATCGTTTAAAAACTTCCAGAAAAATTAAAGAGGAGGGAGCAGTCCTTTGCTCTTTCTATAAAGCCAGCATTGTCTGGGTACCAACACAAAGACATTACAAAAAAAGAAATCCAGGGGTGAATATCCTGATGAATGTGGATGCAGAGGCTCTCAAAAACTGAAGAAGCCAATCCAGCAGCATAAACAAAAGGGAGGACTATATACAAGAACGAAGTAAAACATACCAGCATTGCTAGGTTGGTTTAATATCTAAAAATCAACTAACGTAATACCATAATAATAGAATGAAGAACAAAAAACACAATCAATTTAATACAGAGAAAAAAAATTCGAGAGAAGAATCCAATACATTTTAAAGATAAAACACTAAGCAAACTATAAAAACCCACAGTTAACATCATGTTTAATAACAAAAAAAAACCCTAAAAGAACCATGGTCCTAAAAACAGGACCAAGACAAGGATGTCTACTGTCACCACTTGTATCTAACATTGTACTTGAGGTTCGAGTTGGGACAATTATGTAAGGGAAATAAACAAGTGTGCTCAGATTGAAAGGGAAGAACTAAAACAATCTTTATTCATAGATGGCATAATCCTATATATAGAAAATCACAAAGAATCTACAAAAGCATTCTTAGAGTGAATAACTGTGCTTCACAAGGCTGCAGGATATAAGATCAATATACAAATCAATTTTATTTCTTTCCACTAACAATGAGCAATACAAAAGTAAAATTAAGGAAATAATTCCATTTAGAATAGCATCATAAAGAACAGCATACTCGGGAATAAATTAACAAAATAAAAGCAACATTTATATACGGAAAACTACAAAATACTGTTGGGAAAAATTTTTAAAAACCAAATAAGTGGGAAGATATCCAATATTCATGGATAGAAGGACCTATTATTATGATGACAATATCCCTAGTCTGCTCTTCCACCTCCCAAACTGACCTACAGAATCAAGGAAAGCCCTATCAAAGATCCCAGATGGTTTCTTTGCTAAAATGTATATGAAAATCCAAGGGACCTAGTATACCCAAAACAATTTTAAGAAAGAATAACTAAGTTGGAGGACTGATTATGTCCCCAGTTCAATGTGAGAGGACAGAAGGCAGGTGAAAAGTGAAAGAAGGCAGGACAAAAGACCATACATGCTGTACGCCACTGTACACACAAGGTCACAAACAGGCAAACCCACAGGGATGGGTTAGTGGTGACATGAGACAAAATGAGGAAGGCCAGGGGAGAGGAGTGGGGCACGCTTGCTCACAGGGAGGAGGCTGCTCTGGGGGGTGATGAAAATCTAAAACAGATGGTGGTGATGGCTGTGTAACTGCGGATGCACTATAATCCAGTGAACTATATACCTTAAATGGGCGAATTGTATGGGATGTGAATTATAGCTCCATAAAGGCTGTATAGAAAGCAAAAAAGGTAAATTAGTGGACACCCAGGGAGGGGGTGGAATGGGGAGTCCCTGTTGCTCATTACGAGGTCGGCTTGGGGGGTAAGCAATAAAAATGGTCTTAGGTTACAGTCACAGTGGCAGAACTCTGTGCATATACTAAAAGCTACTGAATTGTTTACTTTATAGGTGTGAATTTTATGCTACGTGATTTATACCTCTATAAAGATATTACATGGGGGGAAAAAAAAACACACACTAGAGGCAGAAATTCCAGATGGAAGCTCGTAATTCCAGCCTGTGGTATAGACAACCTGAAGAAGGGAAGTGTCAGAAAGAGTGAGGAGAGGTAGATCTGGTGTTGTTTAGAACGGTTAGCTTGATTAGAAATGGTAACAGCTAGATGAGGGGGTGTACAGGCAAATCAAGAATGTCCACGGGCATCTGGAAAAGAAGAAGGGCAAGGAACAGTGAAACACGTGCTCATCAGTTCTGTACGTGCGGAGTCTGCAATGGCCTACATAGCAATCAGACATAAAAACCAGAGATGTGAAAGTTAAAAATGTGGAGAGAGAAGTGGACAAGGAAGGTCCTCTGTCCACAGCACAGAGAAGGGCCTGTCATCAAGACTGGCTCTTGGCAAGCCCCCGGCTGGTCACCCCTGTGCCCCTGGAGGGACTGCCTGCTAACAGAGCTTCCATATGCCTGAGGCTTGGTGCCGTGCTGTACCAGTTTGGCCAGATGAGCCTGCCCTGGCAGTGTGGTTAGTGGGGACCCTTTGTCTTGGCTCAGGAAGGGGGGGGGTGGCTAGTGGCTGAGGTCAGGTGCCCAGGCCCTGCAGGCGGATGTGACTGATCTCCTGCACGCTGTGGCTCAGCCTCGCGGGAGAAGAGCACTTCACACATGTTGTCACACAACACTGCTGGGAAAACTGAACGTGTCCTTGCGTCACCACACTGCAAAGGGACACCTGGAAACCTGGGCCAAACCCTTCTTAGTCTTTGCCCTGTGCTCCTCTTCTCTTTGCTGATTTTGCTCTGTATCCTTCGGTTGAAATAACCCGTACTGACAGTATATAACAGATTTTCTGAGTCCTGTGAGTCCCTCTGGAGAATTATTGTGCTTGAAGGTGGTAATGAGGACCTCCAGCACAAGTATTCATCTGTGTACAAATGTCAGCCATGGGCAGGATTGCTTGGGGCATGTTCCTGGAGCAGGAGAAGGGCTCTGGGCATCAACACAAACTAACAGAAGGAACCCTGCAGAGGGGAGACTGAACAGGGGTGGCAGGAATTTGAGACGGAAGCGGAAGGAACCCTGTATGAAAGCCCCAGGATTCAGTGCTGCGTTCACATTCTGACAAGCAGCCAAGTCCTACTTCCGTGGGACTCTAACAATAAAGGCGATGTGGACTACAGAAATAGTACTTCTGGGGAAGGGTGGAGCTAGAATCCGCCTGGGCGGCGGTGAGGGGATGAAGACTGAGTGGGAGTCAGTCACAGCCACAGTGCAGGCAGCTGGGGTGTCCAGCTGTGAGGGTGGAAAAGAGGAAAAGAAGGATTGCAGTCTGAGCGAGGGAGGATCTTAGGACAGAAGAAACCAGCATTTCTGAGTGGGAGTAAAAGATTCAGGTGCAACGGTTTCCTGAATTATTTAGAATTTAAAAAAAACATGAAACATACTTAGTACACTTAGAAAAAAATATGCTATCTCCTTATTTTTCCAAAGCAGAATGCAAGGAATGACTTGCAACTTGGGGTGGACACGGCATCATGGAATGAGAAAAATAGCATGAACACCAACCAAAAAAAGGAAGTCAAAAGGAAGCCAGAGCAATAATAAGCTAACACTTATTTGCAGAGGAGGAGGGAGGGAAGAAAAAGGAAGACAAATTCAGCTTGCTGATCTGCAGGAATGGCTAAGGATTCGGAGTCCACATTGTACTGTATAGATGCCTTCCATAACTTCTTTAGGGTATTCTGACCTCAAAAGTATCATCCAAATCTATCACTATTTCCACCTCTCTCAAACAAGCCTATGAATATGTTCCTTACCATTTTACCAAAAATGTGTGAATATTAATAAATTATTTGTAAAGCACATTCTAAATAAAACGTGCTACATAAATGCTAAATATCTGCCCTGTGGAAAAGTGCTGGGAGGGTGTGACAAAAAATTGTCTGTGGGTCAAAAATAGACTCATAGGAAAGAACACAGCATCCAAAAATATCACCAAAAATTTAAAAACGGAAAAAAATTAAGTGAAGTGAGGTGATTATAATGGTGTCACAAAAAAGAATGAAAGCCCAATTTTAAACATAATCTTTGTAAAACTCCATTTGAAAGAAGACAAATTATGGAGTCTGAGTCAACACATCTGCGTTAAGCCTGAATCTCACCAACTGGACTCACCAGCTTTGTGATTTTAGACAACTTTTTAATACTTTAGGAGACTGCTTCTGTCAGACAGAACTACCGATAAAGTCAATGTAGTTATAATTTTCTCCATCTTTAATGATTAAAAAAATGATTTTAATTTTCTTAATGTTTATTTATTTCTGAGAGAGAGAGAGAGAGAGAGAGAGAGAGAGAGAGTGTGGGCAGAGAGGGTCAGAGAGAGAGGGAGAAACAGAATCTGAAGCAGGCTCCAGGCTCTGAGCTGTTGGTACAGAGCCCGACACGGGGCTCAAACCCATGAGCTATGAGATCATGACCTGAGCCAAAGTCGGACGCTTAACCGACTGAGCCACACAGGCACCCCTAAAAAAATGATTTTAAATCAGGAGGGAAACCAAGTCACATCTGCCCGCTTACAGACTAAATAATCCTACATTTTAAACTAATCATCAGTAAATTATCATTTTAACTCCCTATCAGTAAAGTGACACTATTATAACATTAATTCAAACATGGCCATCAATTGTGAAGAGTGGAAAAGTGATTAGAATTCTAATTATATAGGTATAAATGGGATTTTTTCTGTCCAGTAAGCTTAGAACATGCTTAAACGTGCTAGCCTAGAGAACGGGAACAAAGTTTTTAAATGTCATCATTAAAAATAATTTACTGTAACTTAATGGATTCTCTGTCAGGAATGTTCTCTTCAGATATATTTGCCCAAATATGCCAACGATTATGTCAAAGATTAATCCTAGGACCAATGTTTGTATTTGACTGTACAAGAAATAGCATAAATGTTCATTATTTGAGAACTCATTAAATAAATTTTAGAACATGCATATGATGAGATATTATGCAGACATTAAAAAGCACGGAGGGAAATGCTACACATGCGCATATGATCAGAGGTCCAAAATAATATGACTTAAAATAATAAATGTAATGAGAGAAGATGGACTTTTAGCAGAGCCAAATGAGGAGCTTGGCAAAGCCACTCCATGAAAAGCAACAAAAAAAGCTGACCATACCATTAAAAACAACCATTTCAGAACTATGGGGAAAGACTGAAGTTATCTAATAAGTGGAAAATACAATAAATTAATTCACATCAGGCAGGAAAGTTGGAGTCTGTGGCACTCTGTGTGGGGATGTTACCCCACCCCCCAGCCTAGACGATGTGGCAGTTCCACGCTGGGGAAAACATGAAAACCACCAGTTTGCTGCAGGGGAAGTTCAGGTAATTTGGAAGAAGGTATGGAAACCCCCATGCCCAGCAGCACCATCAGTATCAGTAGCAATTTTGGTAGAAATGAATAGAAGCCCCGTGAATCAGCAAGCCTAATCCTCAGGTCCTGGGCAGGGCAAGCGACGGCCTGGTACAGTAGCCAGGAACGTGGCAGTGGAGCCTGGGTACGCTCCCTACAGAGCTCCACGGAACAGAAGGTTATGCCCATGTGCAGCAAAGAATGGAGAGAGCTTACACTCTCCACACATCCTTCCCTGACAGCGAGTGTGTGCCCCTGCAAGGGAGACGCAGGGATTAACACATAGGTCACAGGTAAAGTAAAGGCCAGGGAAGATGTGACAAGGGACTAGCCTGTGGGTGCACTCCCACAATTAATCAGCGGGTGTGTGAGCACAGCCTCTGACTAATCACTGGCGATGCCTGAGAGGTGTGGACACAGAGAACGCGCCCAGCGGGCCAGGCTTAAAAATAAAATGAGAAGTAAAAAAAATTAACAAAGCTGTAAACCATTAAGTAGACAGTCTACAGATTTAGTCCGACTAAATTCCTAAAGAAACAGCAAGCAAACAAATAATAACTTATAACAACAAAGCTTGGGGTGCCTGGGTGGCTCAGTCGGTGAAGCTTCCGACTTCGGCTCAGGTCATGATCTCACAGTTTGTGAGTTTGAGCCCCGCGTCAGGTTCTATGCTGACAGCTCAGAGCCTGGAGCCTGCTTCAGATTCTGAGTCTCCCTCCCTCCCCCTCTGCCCCTCCCCTGCTCACACTCTGTTTCTCTATCTCTCAAAAATGAATAAACGTTAAAACAACAACAAAGCTTGGATAATAAAACGAGTCAGAATGTAAATGTACTATATTACCTGAAATGTGGAGTTTTCAACAAAAAGCTGGGAGACATGAAAAGAAACACAAAAATGTGACCCAAAGGCAGGAAGGAAGGAAAACAGGAAGGAAGGAAGGACAGATGAACAGGCAGTCAAGCAGTAGGAAGAAACTGTCTTGGAGAGGGCCCGGGTGTTGGACTGACCAAGAAAAAAAAAAAAAAAGATTTAGAAAAAAAGAAAAAAGGAAAGTACAACAACAATGATAACGAAAAATTAACCAACAGAGCTCAACAACAGAGTCGAGATGACAAAAGAATGTGTCAGCGAACTTGGAAGATATAAGCCAATTAAAATGATCCAGTTAGGAACACAGAGAAGAAAGGACGAAGGGAAAGGAGCCTCAGAGAAATGTGGGGCACCACCAAGCGTACCAACATACAAATAATGGGGACCCAGGGGCTGACGGGAGAAAGAAAAAAGAGAAGAAAAGTGCAAAGAAACAATGGCTGAAAATGTCCCACAGCGGAAGAAAAACCGGATACCTGTGGATCCACAGAGCTTAACAAGCAAGGAGGAGAGGCAAACACAATCACAGTCAAATGAATGAAAACGAAAGACAAAGTCTTGGCAGCAGCAAGAGGAACAACAGATCACGTACTTTAACAACAAACTCGTGAATGCCCTTCTCACCAAAAACAATGAAGGCCAGAAAGCAGCAGACTGGCCTGCTCTGACCTGAAAGAAAAGACTGTCAACCGGGAATTACACACACTATCTTTTAGAGGGCGGGTGAAATAAGGACATTCTCAGAAAAACAAAACCATTTTTTTTGGTTAGCAGGTCTAGGCTACAAGAAAGACTAAAAGGCAGTTGTTCAGCTGAAAAGAGGTAGCACCATATGGTAACTCTACCCACAGAAAGAAAAGGGCAGCAGACATGGCAAATGTGTGGGTTAATATAAAGATTATAAAAATAATGTACCACAAGCCAATAGCTGCCATGATGATAGGTGTCAGTATCCTCAACAAACTATTGTAAATCAATTCTAGCAACATGGAATATGACCGAGTGGGATCTCACCTAGGACTGCAAGGTTGGAATAACATCTGGAAAAATCAACTAATGCAATCATTTTTGCACTATATGCTAACTTGGATGCAAATTTAAAAAAATTAAATAAAATATATTTTTTTAAATTTATTTCTAGGAGAGAGAGAAAGAGAGAGACAGCGTGAGCAGGGGAGAGTCAGAGAGAGAGGGAGTGACAGACTCTGAAACAGGCTCCAGGCTCTGAGCTGGCAGTCAGCACAGAGCCCGATGCGGGGCTCGAACCCATGAACCGCGAGATCATGACCTAAGCGAAAGTCGAACGCTCAATCGACTAAGCCACCCGGGCACCCCAAAATAATTTTTTAAAAAATCAACTAACACAATACACTATTATTAATCAAAAAAAAAAAAAAAAGAAAGAAAGAAAAACAAAGGAGAAAAACCATACAATCATTTCAATGGGCAGAAAAACAGCTGGCAAAATCCAACACTCATTCATGATAAAAACTCTCAACACCTAAGGACAGAAGAGAATGTCTTCAACAAGATACAGGGCAGCAATGAAAAATTATAGCTAACATCATACTTAATGTTCGAGGCAGGGTAGCAAGGGAAAAATAAAATAAAAAACTAAATAAAACCTGAAAAGAAGAGGTAAAATTTACTTTATTACAGATAACAGGGCTCTGCATGTAGAATATCCAAATGATTCCATAAAAATAAAGCAACACACTAGAACTAATTGTTCAGGAAAGTTACAAGACCCAAGATCAATGTGTATAAATCAACTGTATTTCCATAACCTAGGAACCACTGAAAATAAAAATTTAAAAACTGCATTCACAATAGCTTCAAAAAGTGTACAATACTTAGGAATAAATTTAACAAAAGAAGTATACGACTGGTAGGTACCTTGAAAACTATGAAAAGCTGCTGAAAGAAATGAAAAAAAAAATCTGTTAAGTGGAGACACTTCATATTCACCGACAGGAAAACTAAATACTGTTAAAATGGAAATAATCTCCAAATTGAGCTACAGATTCAATCCTCTGTCAAAACCCTGGGAGGCTTTTGTGTAGAAACTGATAAGCTGATTCTGAAATATATGCTGAAATGCACAGGAGCCAAAATAACCAAAACAATTCTGAAACAGAACTTTGTCTTTGAAAAAGAATCAACAACCTGGATTTCAAGTCAAAGTACTAGAAGGCTAAGATAATTAAGGGCAGGTCACTGGCATAAGGACAGGCATACACAGGAACAGACCTGAGAATCCAGAAACAAATCCACACATTTGTGTTCAATTCATTTTCAACAGTGCTGTTGCAGTCCAACAGGAGAGAGTGGTCTTTTCATCGCATGGTGCTGGTACAACTGGCTATCTATATAGAAAAAGATAAACCTACATTCTACCTTCCCAACATACACAGAACTTAAAATTGGTCATAGACTTGGGGCACCTGTGTGGTTCAGTCGGTCAAGCATCTGACTCTAGGTTTTTGCTCAGTTCATGCTCTCATGGTTCACGGGCTCAAGCCCCACATCAGGCTCTGCACTGACAACATGGAGCCTGCTTGAGGATTCTCCCCTCCCCACCCCCGCCCTTCCTCCACCTGTATGTGCTTGCATTCTCTCTCTCTCTAAAAAAAATAAACTTAAAAGAACTGATCAGAGACTTAAATGACACATACTATATACTAATGCTATACTATACTAATACTAATACTATAAAAGATTGGGAAGAAAACAGCAGAAAATCTTTGTAACTGTGGATTAGGCAAAGAGTTCTCCTGGCCAGTTGGGATTCCAGGACAGAGAAATCATGTCTTCGTGGAGGAGTGCAAAGGGGATGGGGTGAGAGGTCCGATGGCAGCCCGCGTGGCTGGGTCAGCACCCCCTGGTCCACACTGAATGACCACTAAGACATTAAACCTCTCCTCAGTCAGTCTTGGCAGAGGGGCAATGTTTATATGAGGATCTGATTCTTATCAATATCTCCCATTAGACAGACTCCACAGGGGCAGAGAAAAGAATGTCTTTTTTAGTTTCCCGGTATCTACCACATAGAAAGTACTCAAAATCTTTGTTTTTACACTAAATGAGTAAAATGTATCATCATATCGGCTTAAGGAAGCAAAAGGAAGCTTAACCATTTTCAGCTCCCGAGCAAAATGACTTAATACGATCCCATGTCTTGGCTTTACCAAGGCAATCGTGATTTAAAACATCCTTTCCTCATAAATTCAACGGCTTTCCTCACAGATAACATAGTCGGGACACATATGCTACAGCACGTAATCAATCTACTAGACCAACCTGGGGCTGCTGAAGACAGTCTTACCGCACACAGCCGTTTGGCAGATGTGACAGCTTCTCTAAATAAACTGTCTAAAGAGGCAAAGTGTTCAATGTTTTAGTTTTTTCACCTAGAACATGCAAATTATACAGAAGACCGAGATTAACCTTCATAATGGAAGTAGGGATACACTCTCTTTAAATAATCCCATTCTTAGTGATGTTAAAGTGTCTGGAGAGGGTTAAAAACAGACAAGCAATTGTTACAGCAACAAAGCCAGGACACCAGGCAGAAGCCAGCTACCTGCTCCAGCGCCCTTCTTCTCGGTGCTCCTGACGCTCAGGTCCGTCCTTACGTGTACCCCGCTGTACTGAAACCCTCGGCGCACATTTCCCTCCTCTCCTACGCCACGTGTCCCTCGAGGGTGGGGACGGCTTTTACTGATGCCTGCTGGCCCAACACCACACACAGCGCTTGGTGCGCGGAAGGCACGAAGGCGTCCGTGTGGGAGAACGACGGGTCTGCAGGTGATTTTAGTGTCGCGAAGCAGCTCAGGATGTGGGAGCCCCCAGACGGGTCTAAGGACACTCTTCACCCTTCCTGGCCGCGTAGCATCCCCAGTGCTACCTCATCTCTTTAAAACTCCCTGGCCTCATGTATAAAGAAAGAAAATGCCAACTAATTCACAGTTTGCATTCACAAAGTGCTATGCAAACAACTGTTACTGGTTAAGAGTTCTCAAGGATGGAAATAAAAGAAAGGACTTCAAAGTACAAATGAACTATCAAGGTGAACCATACTAACAGGAATGAGGAACTTTTTGATTTCCTCCAGCGCGTGTCCCATCCGCGCATATGCTTCTGCTGGTGGAGCGAACACTTCGATGAGCACGTGCAGGTCATCGTTGAGGTGGAAGTACTTTGCTTCTCCACTTTTCCTCAACTCTTCTTCCTGAAGAAAGGAAAACCATGTTTACAAGCGTGTCTTGCTAAGAAAAGGAAAAGAAACACTATGCTGAGCTCATCTGGCTGAGGCTGTCACAGAAGGTTCCCTTAACAGCAAGCAGCGCTGGCCCAAGGATGGAGGTTTACAATACGAATCGGGTCCCGCCCTTCCCGCCTTTTACGAAAACGCTGAAGGCTTCCTACGCCTGCCTCTGCCTAGAAGGACACCTCTGCCGTGTGCTCGGGCTACCCTGTCTTCTCCTGCCCCCCCATCCCCCCCCACGAGCTTGATGCCCTCCAGGTACCCTCAGACCCCAGCCGGACTGGCCAGTCTCCTATGCCCCCTCTATGCTGGTTACGCTGGGGGCCTGTGCCACGGCCACAAAGCACGACCGCCATTGAAATATCTGAAATAACCTATCCTCTACTTGACTGTTTTCTAATTTCCAGTGGAGCCAACACCATGACTGTCTTTGGTGCTCATCCCCCTGGTCTAGAAAAGTACCTGGTATACAGCAGGCACTCAACAACTAGTTTTGAATGAATAGGTAAACATTATGTACTCATTTCTATGTTCATTTGTTCATTCACATATTCAGTCGAAAAACCAATTCTACATGCCAGGCACTATATCTGAGGATAAAAATGAAAAAAAAAAAAAAATGAAAGATTTCATTACGTGATTTTACATAATCATGATAAATATTAAAAAAAAACAACCTTGTTTGTTTGTTTACATAATGAAATTCAGGGGGAAAAAATAGGAAGAAAAAAGACCCAGACCCGTGAGGGACAGGTGACGTTCGCCCACGGCCTCCTAAGCAGCCTTCATTACAGTGGAAATGACAGAATCTGGGTGTTTCAAAAGTCTTTGTCTCCAACACTCAAATCAGACAGATTAAGATGAGCAGGTACCCGCATCTAGAGTGATTCCAAAATGCGGGGAACCGTGCCAGCACCTCCAAAATACCAGCCCCCTACAAAAGAGAACTCCAGAACTCCTGGCAACAACAGCTTTTAATTCCCCCACAAGCTAACAGGTCAAAGAGGCACAAACACCCTTGACCTCACACTGAAGACTTCAACTTCTGTTACTTAACTAATTTGATTTGTTACAAAGGAAGGCGAGATCTACATATGTAGCATGAGAAGGGCACAGGGATCTGAGTCAGAGAGGCCCCAACCTCAGCCATGGCAGCCGCAGCCCAGCGGGTAGGGTATTCGTTCTAACCAGTACCCTCGCCATCACCTCATCAGATGCTCTGCCTTTCAAGCCTAAAGTTTGAAAAACTGAATTGTATGTTCCACAGTTCATTTTTGGAAGTATAAACTACAGAAATAATCATTTCTTACCTATGCTACAATGGCATCAAACTAACGATGCTAATGAGAGGCGCTAACTGTGGCTCACAGTGAAGCAGTGCCATCGCCACCCCAGACGTGAGCTGGACAGCAAAGCTCTCTCGTCCTAACCCGCCATCACACAGCTCCACAGGGCGAGGAGCTTTACCGGCTTCTTCCTGGGTTCACAAGGACGGGCCACATGGTGTTTGGGGAAGAACACAGACTTCATTTCCAGTCCTGCATTCGAACCCCGAATCCAACACTTACTGTATAACTTTGGGCGGGTTACTTTACTGTGCTGAAGTGATGATTTTAAATGAGGAATAACAAACAGCATAGTATCAAGGGCTCCTAGGATTGTTGTGGTAAGAAAGGAGCTATTAGAATAGTAATGAGGAGTTATTAGCAACATAATGGAGTTACAATAAAAAAGGACACAAAAAGGCTGCAGAATTATGCTCAGTACCTAATAAACCCTCATAAAATGAACACAGTGTTAATTATCTATTATTCTATAATGCAGATGGTAAAGGGCAAAACAGCAGGCATGTCCGGGACAAACTGGAGGCCCCACGCCCACAGCGCACAGGGGCCACTATGCCACAAAGCCAGCGGACACATGGCAGTAACGACTCCCGTCGTTTCATCCACGTAGAAGATACAAGAATAAAATGAGTGATGGTCTCATTAGAATTTAGACAGTGACCACTTTGAAGAGCTTCAAGATTTTAGTGCTAAATAATGGAAATCTCTTTAGAAGCACACATTATGCATGAACTGAGAATTTCTGCAGGCTGAGAGGGTCAACAGATGCCGGCGCTCCGGAGTTCAGGCCAAAGAGACAGACTGCAGGGCAGCCGGGGGCAGGAGCAAGGACCCGGCTACAGAGAAATCACCACTTGTGGAAGGCGAAGTGCCCAGAAGGCATAACCCATGGCCCTNCATAACAGGTTGTTTGCTGTATTGAAGAATTTTGAAAAGAAAGGGACAGACTCTAGAAGTGACCTTATGAGCGAGCAGTAGCCTGGAGGGTGTGACTGCTCAGGGCCCAGGCTGCTAGAGCCCCCAGACAGCGGCAGAGTGGGACCCGGTGCACAGAAGGACGACACACACAGCCCCGCCACCTCTCACGCGGGATTTAGGAAAGCGTCTGAGAACAGTGAAGGCCTGGAACTGGACCAGCGACACTGGGAGGAGTCAAATAACCCGAGTATTTAGATGTTAGGCCCCACTGAACCTTCAGCACTGGCAGGACCCTGTCTGCTGAAGCGCTTCCTACCCAGTTTTGAAGAGCTGATGTCTTTCCCTGAAAGGAGATGACAGTCCTCAGGCTTTGTGACTGTCCCCAGGACCACCTCCTGGCCTAGGATCCCGGCCTGCCCCAGGGACACAGGAACAAGAAAGCTAATGGTAAGTGCTAACTAACATCTTGTTTGCACCTAACACTCCCTCCTTGTCTTCCCACCAAGGACCCGAGGACTTTACTAGAGGGACTGTACACTGAGAAGAGGGGCCCGGCAGCCTGAGGATTAACAAACCTGACTCTGAGCAAATGCTGCTGGACTGAAGGCCACTGATGAGAGCAGAGAGTGGGGCCCACCGGGTCAAGAGATAAAGGACTTCTGAGCCCATCTCTTGACAGCAGGCTTCATGGACCGTAAACCCAAAATGTATGCTACTTCCCCAGTTCCTGGGTGTCCTGAGGGAATGGAGATGATCAGCCGCTTACAGAATCTCTATATTGATTCTCAGACCCATGTGGTTGAGGACAGAGAAAGGAGAAGATTCGTGGAGGCTTGGTAAATGGTCTAGGAAAGGAGAACGGAGCGCCCCATGCGATGCAGAGCAGACACTCAGTTACCAGGGAGCCAAAGGGACTAAAGGCGTCGGACCGCTCATTCCCCACACACCTCAGTGCTGCTCAAGGGACTCCAGCAAGGTGTCTATGGTGACAGAGAGAGAGACTGATACTGCTTCACAACACAGACTCCCATCAAAAAGATTCCCAGCTACTGCCTGAGTGTCCGCTATGCCAACAGCAGAGACAGCCCTTAAAATGACACCACAATCTGGAAAGACCACCAACCCACAAGCCCTGATAGCAAGCTGCCAGGATTTAGGTCCCTTCTCATTAAATGGATAGCCAGGCACTTGCTATTACTTGGACATACAATCTAACTAAAGAGTTGCCAGGGCGCCTGGGTGGCTTAGTCGGTTAAGCGTCCGACTTTCGCTTAGGTCATGGTCTCGCGGTTTGTGGGTTCAAGCCCTGCGTCGGGCTCTGTGCTGACTGCCAGCTCGGAGCCTGGAGCCTGTTTCAGTCTGTGACTCCCTCTCTCTGACCCTCCCCTGCTCACGCTGTCTCTCTCTCTCTCTCTTAGAAATACATAAAACATTAAAAAAAAAAAAAAAAAAGACTTGCCTTCCCTGCTTCCTTTCTACCTATAAAACTATCCACGGATGCTCTGATCACTGCCACCGTAGGCATAAAATGTTACTTCTGACCCAAAAACTCCCCCAACAGGAAACAAACTAAGCAGTACAATGTCATTGGGTATCACTGATCATATCATGTCCCTCATGAGCAGATGGCCTTACTGAAGACCTAAGTGATTATCAGCAAGGACTGGGTGCTTTCCTGTAAGATACACAGAATTTCTAACCAACTGGCCAATATATGGTTCCATTTCTTCCAGAACAGAGGAGTCAGGGAGTCAAAGTAGCATGATTTGAGGCAGGAATGCTTAGTGGGTAGTTAACCTGGCCTGGCCCACATTCGAATCATTTCGAACACCCCCTGAAAATTCATTCTGAGGTTCTTACCCTAAAGGGGCTGTCTGGGAATCTTTATACTTAACAGCATCCCATGTGAGTCTGATACACAGCCATGCTTTAACCAAATACTTTAATAAGCTTCTTTATCAACTCAGATAATATACTCAGGTTCCCTAAATCTCAGGGTATTTTACACATAAAATAAGAAAAGTAGTATGTACTTCCAGCATTTTTACAGGGAGAACACAGAGTAATGCCTGTAAAATGTCTCACAGAGGGCCTGGTTCAGAGTAGCTATTCCACCAACAGATGACAGCTAATTTTTCTTACACAAGCCTTTGTTTCGATGGACTTCTGTGTGAGGAGGCTGGATTTTTTCTGAATAACTTTCTTGTCTAACACAATCATCCAACCTTTCATAGGAAGTGACCGCTAAATGTGGATTTGGCTTCCAATGATATCAACATTTTCACCATGACGGAACAACAACAAAATGATAACAGAGAACAATGTCAGGGATAGCACGTCACGAAATGCTAAAGCTTCTTTCCGAGGTGGTATATGTAAGAAAGTGATCGATAAAAATAACTCTGTTCACTTTAACTATTAAAAAAGGAGGCAGTTAGCGTGAATACATCCAAGGAGAACAATGGAGTGTAGGAATGCTAAGCCATGATTAAGACATTCAAAATTGACTTTAACTTGATAAAACATACAGGGGATCAAATGAAGGGCAAAAAGAGCAATAAAAGATGTGTACTTTATAAACTCGACTATGTGACATACAAGCTTAAAAAAAAGGCCCCCAGGAACTCATCTAAAATGCAAACAGTGGCCCTGAGACCACAGATAACTTTGATTTTTTTTCGTGGGAACTTCGGCCTCACTGTGCTATCTGCCAGGTGTTGTTTCTACAACCAAAACCACAGGTACAACTAGTCCATCTTACGATGAATGCCATGGTTACAGATACACACATAAGACACTACATGTTTGAAACTGGCCCCTGTGACTCAATTTTCGACCACATCACAAACTTACCTCCTTGTACAGCATTTTCATATAATTTAATTTGAGAGCCTAGCTAGCTCTGATATAATTTGTATTATTACCACAAGGGATAATCTAAAAGTACGTTATACAACTTGTCTCTAAAAGCAGCCATTGTCAACAATGAATGTTACCTTTGCCTTGTCTCGCATGGAGCCTTTCCCAAGGATGGACATTTTTGTCAAGGTTTCTTCTTGTAAACGCTTCAGAGAATTGCCACGGGGCCCCAAGAGTTTCCCCACAAAGTTGAACTAGGAAAAAACAAACAAACCAAATTTGTGACATTCATATCTGAAAGTAATTTATTAATCTGGAACGTCAGGAAACACGATATGTACACCATGCATTACCACTTTAATGCCAAATATTTAAGTTCCTACTATATGTACCACACTGTAATGTTTTTCACAAACCCCATAAAATGGAGCTAAAAATTATAAAGTAAAAACCAATCATTTCAATGACGGCTAGGTTTAACAAAATATAATTAAGCTAATTCCCAGAATTCTTAGGTTGCTATTCTGACACTTTACGTACATATTCCACATCACGCATGAACGGTGCTAGGATGAAGATGTGGGTAGGGAAGAGTTAATGTGCACTAGGCTGATCATTATGGAGCATCTGGGTCCTTCGACCTGGTCAGCAACGAAGCCTTAGTTAGTCAACCAGGAGTGCACTGGCCTAGATGAGGTCTCAAGCATTCAGTGGCTCACAAAGCTTTATGACAAAACTCATGTTATCTCTTCTATAATAACTAGCTCTGGAGATGTTGACAAATTATTTAGTCTAGATTCTAAGGGGTCCTTTATTTAACAAGCAGAGTAGAAATGAATTCATTAAGAGGCTACACTGCCATGGTTTTAAGACATGGCTTTTCCATTTGCCAGCTGAGTAACCCAGCTAGTTACTGGGTTACCTAATCTCTCTGCACCTTGGATTCCTCCTCTGCAAAATGAGAATGGCGAATGACAACAGAAGCTACCCTGGTAAGGCCGTCAGGAAGATTCAGTGGGTCCACAGAAATAAATCATAACAATGCTTAGCGTGTAACAGACAATAAATATACCTTGAATAAAAGGGTATTTCATGAATGAAAGGATATTATTAGGAATTTCACACAAGTTTTAAAAGCCTGAACATCATCAAGTTAAGTCATGAATATTCCTTTTTCCCCAAAAGAAAGTCAGCCGTACCAACCAGGAGAGAGAGAGACTTTCTCTGTGGCAAGACTGTTGATTACAAACCTATGCAGCCACTGCTTTGGTATCAGTTCTCATCCACAATCTAAGCCACTGCTGTGCTGCTGCTGTTTTTAAAAGAAAATTTTTCCTCAATTTCTCTATGGACAGTGAAGTAATATTCTTAAAATGTGTGGTTTAAAAAAAATCAAAATGGTATTTTTTTTCCTTGCTCACTTTTAATTTTATTGGGGTTCAATGAAAACTCAAAGTACTACAGTATTTTTAACCTTCAAGTGTAAATGTGTTTTTTAAAATTTAAAGTCAGTTACTTTTTAAAAAATAGAAACTATTTAAAAAATAGTTACTTTTTTAAAAACAGAAAAAATAAAAATATTTTTAAAATATCAAATAATACGAGGAAAAAAATCAGTGTCTCCACCCACCGATCCCTTCTTTGTTTCTTAGTTCCCCATTTTCTCTGCTTTATCTTTCTGGAAATTCTTATTTGGCTGTTGGGATCTGCTGGTTTGGAACTCTAAACTTCTCTCTTATTCTTCCTCTTTCTCTTTCACCTTCTCTCTCTCTCTCTCAGTTTTACTTTCTGGGAGATTTAAGCACATTTCCTACATATCTATTGATTTTTTCATTTCTGCTATCAAATGTGTAACTACTAACAGTATTTTCTTATATTTGTTCTTTCTTACAGCATTTAAAAAATACTTCATGGAAGTGATAGAAATTCTTATCTTTCTGAGGGCATTAATGGCAGTGCCCCACACCCCCAGCCTGGAGCTTCTTCCAACAGATTCATGTTTTGCTAACTGGTCTCTTTCCACATTATTGGCTTTGCTCAAGTGACCGGTAATCGGTAATGCCCCTGCTGCCTGCTCTTAAAAATTTAAGGTTGAGGCTCAAAAACATTACCTGGAAGTCCTGGGATTCCCTGATCTCCCAGGAAGCGCCTGGCTGCTGGGATTCCCACTGTTAGGTATGCACACTTTTATTTAAGGGAAATAATGCCCTCATTTTCAGTGTGGCATCTCTAGCCCTCAGCCGTATCCATCTAGGTCTTAGAGCCCAGTTTCTTTATTCAACCCCTTCAGGAAATCTCTAGTCTGCTGTAGGTTAGGAAGGCAGATATCTGGCTTTATAAGCTAGGACGAGCACCCAGTGGTCTAACCACTTGTTTTTTGTTTTGTTTTGTTTTGTTTTTAAGAGAAAGAGGGAGCGTGCGTGAGCAGGGAAGAGGGGCAGAAGGAGAGAGAAAGAGAGCATCTCAAGCAAGCTCTACCTCAGCACGGAGCCCGATGTGAGGCTCAATCACCATAGCCCTGGGATCATGACCTGAGCCGAAATCGAGAATCAGATGCCCAACCGGACTGAGCCCCCCAAGTGCCCCTAACCATGTCTCAGACAGGCTTTGAACCAAGTCTCCTCTTCTTCAGTTCTGCCCATAAATCCACCTTCTCAGTAACTGGCACCTTCTCAAGGTGTCCCCACACTAATGACCATATTTCTGGGACACTTTCTCTTCCCCCGTGAGCTTGGATTCTGCTTTCTCTGCTCTCCTAAGTCATTACCATTTATCCATTTATTTTGCAGCCACTGAAATTTCACTCCCATCACTGGCCTATTGTTGCCTGGCCCTTCCATTCTTGTCTTTGAGGATTTGTGCCCTTTTACTTCATTTATATGCATTTTGGCGGGCGTCAAGGATGGCATGAGAATAAATCTGTGGTCAAACAGCCATATTTACATCACGTCTTTAGTAGTTAAATATTTCCCCATTAATAAAAACTAAGAGGCTTTAAAAATCATCCAGTCCAAACATCTAATTTTATACTGAGAAAACTGAAGTCCACAGAACGGTAGGATTTATTCAAGGTCACTTATAAAACATAAAAACACAGGACTCTACATACGGAGGAAAATTTTTATGATTACATATGCCTTTAGCAGTTTCTTTCTCCACTTAACTGCTATTAGTCTTTTCTTCACAAAAAGTACATAAATGAGTGTTTTGGCAATCGGAAGATTTTCACCAACTTCTCGGGTCAAGCATGTGTTGTGCAGCCATTGTGTGTGTCCCAGGTCAAGTCCCCCTCATGAGTGCAGAACTTTATCCACATCACAGGGACCATATGACCCACCAGGGGTGCCAGTCCTATGAATTAAGTACAGAAATGTATAAAAAATCACCTAATAGGGCAACCAAGAGACAGTGCACATCCTATGCCAAATGGGTAGGTAAGAAATTGATGAATTCAACCGTTAAAGACGTACATAATATTACGTGACCAATACCCCCCGGTCACTGCAAACTGACTGTCCTCCAGATGCAGTGCACCCTGAAGCAGCCGGGCTGTGCCCAGGCTGTGGCTCAGACCCCAGAGTGTGGACCCTCAGATCCTTCATGCTGACTCACAACAACGGCTACATGCGCGGTTCCCTGGTCGGGCTCTCCACCCCAGATTGCATCAGCTTCCCAGGGGAATCTGGAAATATTCAGCATGTTTGTTTGCTTGTCACCAAGACTGTAGGTCAGTACTGGCACTTAGTGGGCAAAAGCCTACACCATCACACATCAGAAACAGAGGGGACTGCCCTTCACAACGCAGAGGTGTCCTGTGTAAAATGTCGATCATGCCTCTACTGAGAAACACCGCTGGGGAGGGGAGCCCCTGACTTCGGTCCCTCTGTTTCTTGGGCTTAAAGCCCTCGTTGCTCCCTCTTGCGGATTCCACACTCGGTTCCTCCGCGGATTCTCTAAGGAACTGTAACGCACTCCAACAAACCCAACCCAGCCCAACCCAACCGTAAGCCAGCCCAGGTCGTTACCTCCCACCAGAAAAGGCCTAAGTGATGCGTGGGCTGCGAAAGCGTCTTGTGTTCTTCCGACAACATGAAAGGTCCCTGAGTTGATCAGCACGGCTGTCTCGAGCGCCCCGAGTTCCAGGATGCGCGGGGCTCCTGGGCCATGGCCTTCGGAGGGAGCGGGCGCCCTCTTCCGGCAGTGTGGCCACGGCACTCCCTGAGCCTTTCCAGTCCCCAGTGTCACCATGTTTGCCCACGTGGAGGCTTGACACCGAAGGGTCGTCATGAAGATGAAAGCACGCCAGCTAAGTGCCCAGCCCGGGAGGAGCTGAATGTACGTGGCCCCTGCTCCTGAAAAACGATGACGGGAGGACAGCCGCGGGCCCTTCCCCGTCCCTGGGAGTGGCTCACTGCAGAGCATTCCTCCTCCTCAGGTGGCTTAGGTAAGGCCTGTGGGTGACTGCTGTTCACCTAAGAGAAGGCCAGACGCAGAGCCTCTGCCTCCCCATTCTTTGCCTCACAAAAGGCTGGCCGGCCTGCCTGTCCCCACTGACCCCCCAGAAAACGTCCTCTACCCTGACCTGACCAAACTTCGCTGAAGCTCTCTGCTCAGGCGCCTGGGTGGGGCCCGCAGGCAGCCTGGGCCAGTACACAACCCTCGCAGCCCCCCTTCCCCCGGTCCAGGCGCCAGCCGCAGGGCGACCATCCTCTGCCCTACTGTCCCATCATCATGCTGGGACACCCCTTCCCGGCCTCGGGCCCGGCTCCCCTCGTGCCGTGTGACTGCTAGGTCGCTGACAGATCTCAGGGGGCTCAGAGCCCCTGCTATCACAGGTCCCCTCCCTGTCCTTTTAATAATATTTTTTTAATGTTTATTTTTTGAGAGAGAGAGAGAGAGAGAGAGATCATGAGTGGGGGAGGGGGAGAGAGGGGGAGACAGAGGATCCGAAGCAGGCTCTGCACTGACAGCATCAAGCCTGATAGGGGGCTCGAACTCATGAGCTGTGAGAGCATGACCTAAGCCAATGGGACACTCAACCGAATAAGCCACCCAGGTGCCCCATAATACTACTTCCATTTTTTAAATATTTACTATTGAGAGAGAAAGAGAGAACAAGCAGGGGAGAGGCAGAAAGAGGGAGACATAGAACCCAAAGCAGGCTCCAGGCTCCCAGCTGTCAGCACGGAGCCAGATGCAGGACCTGAATCCATGAACTGTGAGATCATGGCCTGAGCCGACGTCGGACACTTAACCGACTGAGCCACCCAGGTGCCCCAATAATGCTTTCAAATAGTCTTTCCTTAACCTAAGTCAGGATTTGTTTTCTGATAACCAGATTTGTAAATGAAAACTTAATATATTTTAACTTTTTTTTATTAATAATTCCATTTGTCCACAGATTTGAAAAAAAGGTGAAAGTATTATTTCCAAGATCAATATTTTTCCAGATGCCAATTATTATAGAACTATATTATATTACAAATTTTATAACTGTTACAGGAAACTTTGCAAATGATTACAAAGAGGATAAACCAACAGAGTAAGTAGGTTTGAGTCTCACTGCACAATGTGTAAGATCCTGTAATTATGTTCTTTGTTGGTAAAGACCAAATGCTTTTCTGAACTAGCTTTAATTGACTAAAACTATATTTGTGACATGACACTGCTCCTTGGGGAACAATTACACATAAGCTGTCATTTCATAAACAACTAAGCCTCAAGCGCATGTCACTGTCTCCATTAAAAGGTTCCCTTAATTGGGTGCTCATCAAAAAGTTGGTTAGTCCAACAAGGAGATGTTTTGTTGACCTCCAACTCCACGCTAAAACTGAACTTGTAACCTCTGCCAACATGGCTTCAAATGTTATCTTCCAGAGCTCCTCAGCCCCATAAACAGCCCTGCCGTCAGCGCCCCGACTCAAGCCAGAAACTTCCATGAGGGCAGCAAGGAGACCTTTTGTGCTCACTGCTCCAACACTTGTGCAGAGAAAACATTTAATAAAAGCTCAACGGATTAATTACACCACAACAATTTCACTTCCTCAGGGTCTCTTATACCTGTCCATTTTTCTGCAGACACACCACAAACTCTCAGCCGAGGCCATCATCATGGCCCACCTCACCTGCTACAGAAGCCTCTGTCTGTATCGGCCTCGACATCCTCAATCAGCACAGTGCTCTTCACACAAAGATCACTTTGGTACATTCTGATTAAAACACAACGCCCAACAATCTTCTGAACGAGGTCCCGAAGTCCCAACACTGTTGAGAAGAGCCCGTCCTATGGGGCGCCTGGATGGCTTAGTCGGTTAAGCGTCCGACTTTCGCTTGGGTCATGATCTCGCGGTTCGTGGGTTCAAGCCCCGCATCGGGCTCTGTGCTGACAGCCAGCTCAGAGCCTGGAGCCTATATCTCCCTCTCTCTCTGACCCTCCCCTGCTCATGCTGTCTCTCTCTCTCTCTCTCTCTCCTAGAAATAAATAAAAATATAAAAAAAGAGAAGAGCCTGTCCTGACCCAGCTCATGCCCACCTCTCTGGCTTCTCCACTTTCCTGCTTTTGACTTCTGCCATTCTACGACTTCGTGCAGTTTCTCGAAACTACCATGTCCCAAGAACTACCCATTTCAGCTCAGATGAAGAGCTGGAAAGAATGGACATCCCTCTTGCCCTTAACACCAGAAGAAAGCTGGACAGAATGCAAGTTAACGCTGAAGTCCAAGGCCAACACCAACCACACACAGCGCAAAGTATAGGTAGCTGCCGGGAGAAACTAGACTCGAGCATCTGCCTCTCTGGGGCGGGCTCACACCAGATCTGGAAGCCCTAAAAGCCACAGAACTAGAGGAGCTGATGCTTTGCTCAAGGTCTTCTGTGCAGGAACTCAACACTCATACCCACCTCCACGTGCTCACAGGGCAGATGGGGGCGGACTTGGCAGCCGCCGACGAGGTCTGCTCAGCGGCTCCCTCATCCAGGAGCAACGACAACACCACCGCTTCACCTCGGGTTTTTTTTTTAAATACTGAGAGTCACCAACACATGCAGTTAGGCCAGCGTCTGCCCTCAGCGCTGTCACTACTACTACACTGGTGAAGTGGTGGGCTTGTTCTAGGCGCCAGGTGGAAACCTCAGGAGGTGATGAGCCCGCCCATGCCGAGGTGCAGGTTTTAGCAGCAGCAGCGGGTGACAAACAAGTACAACTTACACGCAGGACCTCACATCTACTACCTGCCAGTGAGCGTCCACAGAGCCAGACAAAAGCATCTCCCGAGTGCCTGGTGTGCACAGCGGGCTGGCCTACGATGGTTACATGGACGGGGTGTCCTGTGCAAGGATGTGGGGACAGAGAACTTTCTGCAATGTGAACAGCAAGTGCAAAGCCCTTGAATTCGAAGGAGCTTCTGAGAACAAGGAGCTGGGAGCCTGGGGGGGAGCAGAGCGAGTCTGGGCTAGGAAGTGAGACATGGTAAAAAGACGGGCGTCCAGTGAGCCTTAGAGGCCATGGTCAAGAGTCCGGATTTAATTTTAGGTTTAAAATGTAGATGCAATCTGGGTGGTTTCATTTTTTCTCTGTATTTTGGTCACTGCTGGACTCTTCCCTCTCTTAACAATGGCAGAACTTGACCCAGAGGCAAGAAGGAACTTGCGGGAATGAAGCTCTTGGCTTGCTGTCTCCCGCGCCCACAGGGCCGTGTGGCGGGTGCCTGGCAGCACCCAGAGCCCACACTTTCCTGCTGCTGCTTTCCCATGTGACACTTAGCACATCGCCTTTCGTGTTAGATTCCTGAGAAGATGGGATGTGCTGTACTCAGCTCTGAAATCAACACCTTAATTCCATTCTTAACACTCTGCTACACACCGAGTCATGCTTATGTATATATATGTAAAGGGCACTGAATTACCCCAAACAACAGAAAACACTAGTGAGCCCCAGGTCCGGGAATCTGGCCTCCTGGCTACCGTCGCCTTATTCTGAGGAAACCACAGCTCTATCAGCGGGATCCCAAAATATAAAACGCTCTCTGGCACAAGAGGAAAAGAACTGCAAAGTGTCAAGTCCTTTCAGTGGCAGAGTCCCTCCTGCACACTACAGAAGACACGCGCACAGTGTTACGGGATCTTCCCCAACCGTGACCAAACTTTTCCACGCTCCCATCACATCACTGCTC
>NW_027551562.1:4878092-4950719 GCF_008692635.1 Crocuta crocuta | reverse complement strand
AGGACCGAGTCCCCCCACCCGGCTCGTCCCCATGTCCCTTACGCTGGTGGAGGCGTCCACTGGGGTGCGCGGTGCTTGGTTTCAGCAGTTCCCCCTCACCGGGGTGTCCAGGGCTTCTGCTCATCATGGTGGCCTCCAGGTGGCAGCGCTTTTTCACTGGTATATGGCTTCCAAGGTCAGAAAGGCAGAAGCCGGGGGTTAGCTGGCCTCCCATCAGCTCTGGGGCACACTTGGAGGGGAGCGAGCTGTCAGGTCAGGACAGGGCACCGTGGAGGGCGTGGGTGCAGGGAGNGGACCCTCTGAGGGCTGAGACCCGGCCTCATTCATCCCTGCACTGACCCCACAACTGCCTATAATAGCCCCTTGTTCCCAGCAGGCCAGCAGTGATCCACGCATCCACAGGAAATGGTGACTCTCCATCAGAATTAGTGTCTGGAGAACACCGATCACTACCCATGGTGTCACCTACAGAGAGCCTGGGGTGTGCCACGGCGGCATGACACAGGGTGGCAGGCTCCTGGTGGGTCCTGACTGGCCACCAGCATCTTGTAATTAAGTGTCCTATAAAGTCCACATGTTCATTAAGACGCTTAAAAAGACATCTGAAAACAACCTACAAATTAATAGGGTGCTGGGGCGCCTGGGTGGCTCAGTTGGCTGAGTGTCTGACTTCAGCTCAGGTTCATGAGTTCTAGCCCCACATCAGGCTCACTGCTGACAGAGCAGAGCCTGCTTGAGATTCTCTCTCTCTCTCTCTCTTTCTCTTCCTCTCTCTGCCCTTCCCCACCCTTGAAAATAAATAAACATCTAAAAAAATAAGAGGGTGCTATCTGAGATAAACAAGGTAGTTTGCTTCTACAGAGATGGGCCTGAAGTAGGATATGAGACATAAAAGGGAGGCTATACAGAATTTTTTAAAAAATGCCTGGATACAGTATGAAGTATACAGTTTATTAAGAGCTAAGAAGATGTGGGGCACCTGGGTGGCTTAGTCGGTTAAGCATCCAACTCAGGTCATGATCTCACGGTTCGTGGGATCGAGCCCCACATCAAGCTCTGTACTGACAGAGCCTGCTTGGGATTCTCTCTCTTCCTCTCGCTCTGCCTCTCCCTTGCATGCACACACACACTCTCTCTCTCTCAAAATAAATAAATAAATTTAAAGGAATTAAAAAAAAAAAAAAGGAGCTAAGAAGATGTGACAAATGAAGGAAGGCCAGGAGGGAGCAAGCAGGTCACCGGCGACGGCAAACGCAGATGCACCCGTGGGCCATTTCTGACATTGGGCAGCAAAGAATGATCCCTAGCGCTGGCCCTCACACATCACACGTAGATGTATAAACACACACACACACGCACACAAAGAGGATGCATGTGTATGCACACGTGTTTGTGTACGTATGTACAAACTCATTTAAAAACTTGGGCTCTGTTCCGTTAATACCACAATACTTACTCAGGGCAACAGATTCAGCATTAATGAAGACAAAATACTTCCCGTTTGAGAAGACTTCTTGCACATCCACCTGGGTCACAGAGGCTGTTACTCTGTGCTAAGGCGGGGCGTGGACCAGGCACAGGGGAAGGAGCCACACTGCCGTTTTTCTTGCTCATTTCAAATGTATTTTTAGACCTTTAACCCACAGTTTCTTCCACAATCATCTTTGCCCATTTAAAGGTAAGTTTACCTAAAACTAGGCAATGCAACCTATGAATCCATAACAAGGCAGATACAACAGCCATACACCTTAACATACCGAAAGCAAATTAAGGCAACCGATTGTGCTGCGGAACTCCCCCTTACAGACAGCACTGTCTCAGTGTGCACACAACCGTACGGCACTCTCAGGAACCAAGTACCCACATTAATCTATGTACTAACTATTAAATTTAATCTCTTGAGCAGAGCATAGGCTCTGAAGCCAGATTTCTGGGATCCACATGCCTGTTACTTAGTAACTGTGAACCTTAGCAAATTCCTTCTCTATTCTTTAGTTTTTTCAAATGTGAACAGAAGATAATCATTTCCTCCTAAAGGTGTAAAGACTAGGTGAGTTACTACAGGCAGGGTGCTGGGACAGTGTCTAACACACAGCAAACCATAAGCTATCTACATACAATAAAACAGAAGTTCTAGCACCAAATATACTGTGGTGCATACATCCCTCTCTGGAAAACATCACCCAAGCATTTGCTTTCCTTACAGGGGAAAGAGAATTAAACCCTCATGAAACATTTTGTTCAAGATCTCCACATCCTGACTCCTGCCCAAAGGCAAGAACAAAAAGGAAAGAGTAAATGAGGTCCGCCTAACCTGCCTGCGCTTGAAAAGAAAGACCAGATCCCTTCTTGCGTTAACTGTAGGGGCCACTGGGAATTCCAATAATTTAACTACGAACCCAATAGTTAAATAAATCCACATTTCAGTTGGTATCCAGAATACTGATCTTAGTTGAATGAAACCAATGACATAAATGCCAAACTCCAAACAACAGTTAACACCTAATAACAGACTTGCAACCATGGCACCCACACAACAAGGAGTGGCCGCTTCAGAGATAACACACTTATTTCTTGGCGTAGCTAGAAGCTGAGTCAAACTCAGATTACTGACCGTAACTTTCATGATTCTCCTAATCACCTCTAATAATAACAATTGCTTTTCCACAGATGAATTTCCCAAGAATAAAAGTCATTCCAAACTTGTGTTTGAATCAATCATTCCTAAATTTTAAGAGGAATTTAACAACAGAAGATCTTTTATAATGCAGAACACCATCCACTGTATAGTCTAGGTGTTTATCCACCTCTCCTGAGTCTTTCGGGGCTCCCTTCTGGGCATACAAAATCCTAATGCCAAAGTGCAGCACGGAAGGCTTCCCAGACTACTTACTCTTCACCATTCCAGAGACTGCTACGATCTACTATTCCCCAGAATTGTATCATTCTGGCCCAACAGTTACTCTCCCCTCCCCCCCCTGCCCCCCGATCTCTGCTTGCTAACATCCTGAACTTATGCTTAAGGACTAAATTTAATTCCATCTGTAATTCTTTCTCCAAAAATAGCATTCTTTTACATCTTTAAATTCTTATAGTGTCTGACTACTTCTCTTATGTTAATTCATTATTTACCCTACATTATTTAGTGAAATGTACTGTTTCTCCAGCTAGAGTATAAATCCTCTGAGAATAATTAGGTCCCATATTGGATTCATCATTTTTCTTACATAACAGTTTCTTAAGAAATACTTGTGGAATTAAAGTTTATTTTATCCCAAACCAAATGCCACCACTCAACCCAGTTTTTATCAATTTTCTTTGCTACAGAAATTACTGTGACTATTAAACTAGAGGAAAATATTATTACTTAAGTTTATTAATTTGCCAAAAACAAATCACTAAGCATTACTGGTAATAGCTGAGATTATTTGGTGTTGCCACATGGACTATAATTTTAACATAGTATCTACTTCTACATGGCAAAGAGCCCAACTTACTTAAACCTCAGCAACTCTAAAAATCAATGAAGTGTACAAGGAACATCCCCAGGAGATGAAATAGGCAAAACCCATACACACAAGCATACACAAATAATGGACAACGTGACATAATCTACATACTTTCTCTCTCTATTTGCTCGGGCTGAATTACAGTCTTTGGGTGGGTAGATGACAAAACAAATGCAACAAGCAAACTATCTGAGATATTAATGAGTTTTAAGGTGTTAAGGAGAAACTCCCAGACTACAACAGCCTGGCCGCAGGGTGGGGAACGAAATGGAGGGTGTGAAACTGCAGGCAAGAAACCAATACGGGCGGACAAGAGCCTGTTACAAAAGACAGGTCGGGGAAGACAATGTAAACTAAGGAGTGGTAATGGAATGCAGACATCCAGACGGATGGTAATTAACTGAGGAAGTAGAAATAATAAATGTATATATAAGTCACTGTATTTCAAGAATGGAGGGGGAGGAGGTGAATGAAGGAGGAGCCAATAGACAAAAAGCACACACTTATTTCAGGCATGGGCACTTAGGTACACATTCTGTCTGTCATTCAGTGAAATAAGGAACTCAGGAAAAGGTCTGTGTTTGCCAAGAGGAAGAACGAAGATCATTACTGGGCACACCAAATCTAGGCGGTGAGTGAGATATCCAAGTGGAGGTGTCCAGGAGGTGCTTGGTCTGATGGGGGGAGGGGAGAGGAAGGGAGAGACAGAGACACAGAGGGGACACATCCTATGTCGGAAAGCTAGTATGTGACAGAGCTGGGCGTAACACAAGAGGGACCAGCTCCTAAACCTGAGTTCTGGCCTCTCTCTAATGGCTTCTCAGCATCAGGGTGTCCCTTGTTTCATGTAATTACATGTCAATTACTTGTCTTGATAAGATAAAAGTTCATCATTTGGTCCATGGTAGGAGTCTCTGCCATGCTACCCCCCAGGGCAGGGACTCCTAGACGTGAGGGACTGTGCGTGTTCATACTTCTTGTGTCCAGTACCACCACCATCTAGTGATTTTCAGTTGATCCAACTTGGTGGCCCTCATGGGGCCCAGAGACAAAACAGTCAGTACAGTAATATTTAAGACATGTAACTCAGTGATAACACATTGCTAAGCACTCAAAATGAGTTTAGCTTTTGGCTTACCAACACACAGATCTATCTTCTGTCACTCCTCAGAACGTAAGCAGTGATATGATACAAGATTTACATGTAACAATGCTTATTACAGACTGATTTCTAAATGTACTGTGTGGTGACCAAAGTACACATATGGTAGCATNGCTGTATATAACCAAATTTTGTGATTATTTATTTAGTTCAACAAAACAGTTGTAGTAATAATAATAACAAGCCCCCAAAACAACATGAGTAAATTCAAGAACCTTCAATTTGTGCCTGGCTGTTTATGGAGTCCACTTAGCAAATCTAAATCTAAGTTCAAGTGCTACTTTCCAGGTCAATAACCAAGAACTTTAAAGAGAGTAAGGGAAAATTACTACATAAGATTTGAAATTCCTTCATAATGGTTTCTGAAAGCTATCAAATTTGCAAACATCAATTTAAGTAACTATCTAATTGGCATGACACCAGCACGTGTCACAAGATCCCAAGGGCCAGGCCAGGACCTCTGGGAAAGGAAGAAAGTAGCCCCTGCAGGTGCATCCCTCTATCTCTACTTACGACTGCATGGCCCTCGGTTCCCTGTGAGATGTGGGCTGTGGAGATGGCCGGAGAAGGCTGACACAGAAGGCAGTGTGAGGTCAAACAATGGCCTGATGGGCCAGTACCTCCCCTGAGGTTCTGGAGTCCAGGGTGGCCTTCCTACTTTACCATGGGGTCCTGAAAGTTAATGCATACCAGGAGGGACAATAATAGTGACTTATCACAAACACATGTGTCTTTAAGTAATTATTTTTAGTATCAGGTTTCCTTGCTGTCAACAAGTCTCAAAGTTCCTCCCTAGCCAGCCATGTTAATTTTGGTAATGGCGCTCATATATCAGGAACTAACATACACGTACATTATCACTTTATCTCTACAGGTAAACTAGCGACAGGACACCAAAAATAAACATTATTTTCACATAAATACTCTGGAAAAAAAAAGTCATATATGCCCCTTAAAATCAATTAGGAGTCACAGAAGAGGGAAGTTTTAACACACCAGTATGGCTGTCAAAATATTTACTACTGTGAGAAATTTTTAAACCCATCAAGATTTCTGTAGAACCGAAAATTTATGGATTTTTACTTGTCTGTAATGTGCTATGAGGGAAAAATGCAAACCAATTTCAAAAAAGAAGGTTTCCCTGCACTTTAATTCAAACTCCAGGAGGGAACATGTTTCTATAACTACTCTCTTTTCTCTCTCAAAGACCTGTAACTTAAGAGCTTCTGTGAAACAGCAAATATATCAATTTTAGAACAGGCACCTAATAGGTAAACATTCAATGTTAACAAACCATGTTGATGAACATAATGTTACTTGCAAACAATATGTATGTATTAGAATGCTTAGGGATTAAACAACAACTACCAGATTAAGAAAATAAATCTGTATTAAACTTTTAACTGAAACTGTCAGAATTGAACTCAGGGCACTAAATCTTAACAATCATAGAGCAAAGGCATCTCCCGAATTAACGGTGTCAGGATAATTTCTTCCCCAAAACGGAAATATTTTTTATCCCAATTATAAAAGTTGCACCAAACTGTTGACCATTAACCGACAGAAACACGTAAAGCGGGAAACACACATAACCTATCCTCTGGGAGAACAACTGCTCAGTCAAGTTGTTGTTTTCTTCCAAATAATTGTCCAAATGGGTTATTACCTGCTTTACACATCGCTCTGTCTTTTTCTCACTCAACACTGTCACAGACAACCTGCCGCAGCGGTAGAGCGTCTATGCGTGTGTACTGCCACAAAGAGATGTGTTTAACTTCAGCTCGCAGCTCACTTTTCCAAGTGGTTCGCGCGACTTCCGCCCCCGCACGACTCTGCACGCGGCATGCCCTGTCCTCAAACAAGCCCACCTCGTCCTCTGTTCCTTCCTGTCCGAGCTCCGCAAACCTTGCTGGCCGACCCGACCCACACTCGGCTCCCCGATCACTTTACCTATAAATCCCCTGCACGTTGTGCTGAAAGGAACCTCCTGAGCCAAATGAAATGGCTTTGCACTTCGCACCTGGCCTCTGCCCTGTGTGCGCCTGCCATGGCCGGCCCTCGGCCTCGCCCCATCCTGCTCCTGCAGCCCAGCCCAGCAAGCTCCTCCGGGGAGGCTGCTGTGAGAGTGCCAGCGGGATCGCCCACTCCGTCCCCACCCCCGGGAGCACCCCGACACTGCCCGCCGCACGCTGCACTGCGACGCTGAGCTGTGCGTCTGCGCTCCCCGCAATGCGGAGCGCCCTGTGTGGGGCAAAGAAACATGTCACACTTCTGTTTTCCCGGGACAGTAACTGGCTCACAGAAGACCCTCAACAAATATTAGACATGTGAGTGGATGCACGGATTGGATGAGGAATGAGACAGAACAACAGGAGAGGAACTTAAAATCTACACCACAAAGCATCCATCGGTTCTTAAAGGCAGACTACCCTGTTCCGATGGTGATTTGGCACTTACGTCCTCTCTAGTCACTGCTCAGCACCAAGGGTAAGGGGTTTATCCGCAGAAGACTCTGGATAACAATTTCTACAGCTTTAAGTCTTAAAAAAAACCAACAACAACCCATAAAGGAGTGTTTACTTTGAGTTTCACACTTTACAAGCTCCGCCATATAACTCCATATAACAGAGTGACTGTGCTTCAGCTCTGAGTATGACAAGGCTCGCGTCCAGTGCCGTTCCCTGGAGGAGCAGTGGGAGTGGTTCGTGAGGAGAAAACATTCAGCTGATGGAAATCCTCTGATCAGATGGAGTTTCACAAGCAGCACTTCTATCCCACCCGGAGGTGGAAGGTGTGCAGTAACCTGGGCCGCACACCAAGCTGGGCTGCGGCCACTGCCTCCGGAAGGCCAGCCTCCTCCTGCCCCGTCTACTCGCCGACACCAGCGTGAGAGCCTTTTCTAGGAGCTGCTGCGAGTGCTGCACTAGCCTGTACAGAAGCCTGGCTTGAAGCCCCTGTGCTCGGCTGTGCCGAGCAGGAATCTCTTCCCTTGGCATTTGGAAGCAGTGGACCGCAGCCTACTTCAGGTCTTGGAAGTACTAGAAACAGACTGCTCTCTGTCAGATGCAGAAATTCTAACTTGTCCTGCCCCACCCTCATCAAAGCCGACAGTGAGGAACAGCACTTGAGATTTTACTTCATATACTTTTATTCAACTCACTCACGTACAATAAAGTATTAATCCCACATTAATCATCTACTAGGCTACGAACTATTTAAAGACAGGGAGAGTCTGTTCCTCGTTTTATCTTCTGCATATTGAGCACCTAGTGCATTGAGCAGAGTGATCAATTTATAAAGGTTTCCATGAGCCAGGTTTTGTTTAGTAATGAGTCTGTTTATGAAATGTTCACAGCGTAGTTTTCTCTTTACTAAAACTGTACTTGCAGTTGTGCGAACATGGCTGTGTAGCTTCCTAGCAGGCCGAGCGTCTGTGTCGTTACACAACACGCATTTAATATCATATCACATCATACTACTGTTAACAAGTAGAAATTCTTAAACTCTAAACAAAATACAAACACCAATTATCTGAAGCCTCTGGAGAAGGATCAAAAACAAAGAGGACTCTGAAAGGGAGTCAAAACTTGGAAGAAGGGAAGGGCCTGGGCACATCTACTGACTTTAGAGTCTGTGGCCTGAACTGCAGAGTCTGAGGCAAGCACAGTGCGGAAATGTGAGGGAGGGAGATGAGGAAAGGCAGCCAGAGATGAGGAGCCTCCAAGTTTGTACAAAAATGCACCCAAATCTCTGGTGACCCCAGCACCGTGTGTGCCAAAAACAAACAAAAAAGTCAAACTAAGAACAGAACGGAACTGAGATCTGCTCAGTTTTGACTACGTAATACTCACAACACCCAATATACAATCCAAAACTACTCACATGCAAAAAAGTGTTAACAGTATGACTCATTATCAAGATAAAAGTTTATCAATTCAGGTCAAATCCAAGATGAATACGATTTTTGAATTGGAGGCTTTAAAGCATCTATGTTAACTGTGCTCAATAACACAAAATAACATAACATCTGGAATGAATAAAAAACAGAAAATCCCAGCAGAGAAAATTTTTATAGACATGTTTATATATGAATCAAATAAAACATTCTGAAACAGATCATTATAATAATTGATATAAAATTTATCTGATGGGCTTAACAGAAAAACAAAGATAACATAGGAGACAACCCATGATTTTAAGATACAGCAGTAGAAATCCAATCTGAAGAATGGGGGATGGGTGGGGGGAACCCATAATAAAAGAAGAAAAAGCCACAGGAACAATTTTGAGAATATCAAAAGATTGACTATATATGTAATTGGTCTCCAAAGATGGGGAGAGAAAGGGCCATAAAAAAAGTATTTGAAAAAGTAATAGCTAAAATATTCTGATGAAATGGACAAATCCCTTTGGGGGGAGAAAGATCACAAAAGATTAAATAGGAAATCTCATTAGTGCCATGTTAATTAAAAACACTGAACTATAGGGCGCCTGGGTGGCTCAGGCAGTTGAGCATTTGACTTCAGCTCAGGTCATGAGCTGCAGTTCGTGGCTTCGAACCCCACATGGGGCTCTGTGCTGACAGNGGAGGGGAAGGGGAAGGGGAAGGGAAGGGAAGGGAAGGGAAGGGAAAGAAAGAGAAAGAAAGGGAAAGAAAAGAAAAGAAAAAAAAGAGGAAAGGAAAGGATGTCCCACTTTATAAAAACAGTGTAACACTAATATCAAAAAGAAAAAGAAAAAGAAAGGAGCACTTCTCACTTTATGAATCTGGCATAACACTAATATCAAAATCTGACAAAGTTGTCATATGTGAAAAAAAAAAATAGGCCAGTATTGCTCATGAACACAGATGCACTTGAATCCAACAATATATAAAAGAGATAGACAATACTAAGTAGGGTTTAACTCAGGAATGTAAAGGTGGTTTAATTTAGACAATCAATCAATAAGATTCACTACATTAACAGTGTAAAGGAATAGCATTCTGTGTTCATTTCAACAGACGTAGAAAAGGCATTTGATGGAATTCATCACCTACTCAGCATCACATCTCTCAGCAAAACTGAGAGAGAAGGAGACTCCCTCCACCTACAAAAGTCCCATGGCTGCTTACTGCTCTCTACTTCAGGAAAAAAGAGAGAAGGTCTAATCCCACTCTTTGTCCTCAAGTATTAGACAGAGATACTACTAACCAATATAATAATGCAAGCTAAATAAATGTAAGCCTAAAAACTAGAAGGAAAGTAAACTTTATGCAGGTGATAAGATTATGCACGTAGCCTATCCTAGTGTGTCCATAAAACAACTCACTAAAACAAGTGAATTCAGCAAGGAAGCAGAATACAAGGTGATTTTACAAAGGTTTACATTAGAAGGGGAAAATTAGAAAATGAAATTTCTAAATATTCACCAAAAAACATAAAATATTTAAGAATAAATTAAAAACAAATAAGACCTTTATCTGAAAAGTACAAAATGCTCCTGACAGACATTAAAAAATCTACAAATGGAAAGATAAACCATCTCCAGGAACTGAAGATTCAATGTTGTTAACATGTCCTATCTCCATAATCAATCAACACATATAGTGTAGCTGCAATCATTATCCCAGCAGAGTATTTTGTGAAAATTAATGAAATAATTCTTAACCTTACATGGGACTGCCAAGGACCTATAATCCGAGCTACTCTGAAAATAGAAGGACGAAGTGGAACGGGCCATGGTACTTCACTTCACGTCTTACTACAAAAAGCTACGGTGATGGAGCCAGTAGAAAAGTGGTGTAATGATCCATGAACACATGACCGACGTGAAAAAGACCCTCACTTACACAGTCCTACGATTTTCGTCAAAGGTACCAACACAGTCAGTGGGAGGAAAACATCTCTGAAACAACGGTACTGGAAAACCAGATATCCGTACGAAGAGAACTTCTGACCTTTTAGTATCACAACATACACATAATTCCCAATGTATCACAGACCTAAAAGGAAAAGCTATAATGGTAAAGCTTTAGAGGAAACACAGGAGACCAGCCCTATCGCTTAAAGACAACTCTAACATTTCTTTGAGGTTGCCCATTTAGTTGACAGAAGGCCATAATCATAAAAGGAAAGGAAAAACCTGAGATATTAGATATCATCAAATTAATAACTTCTGCAGCTCACAAAACACTATGAAGAAAATAACGGGAAAGCCACAGACTGAGCCAAATACTCACAACATATCTAACAAAAGGCTTATATCCAGGATATATAAAAAAGCTCCCACAAACTCAATGATGAGAAGACATGCATCCCACTTACAAATAGGCAAGGACCCAAAAAGACACTTCAAAATAGAAGATGGACAGGGGTGCATGGGTGGCTCAGTCAACTAAGTGTCCCACTCTTGATCTCAGCTCGGGTCATGATCTCACGGTTCATGGGATCAGGCCCCACGTGGGCCCTGCACTGACAGTGTGGAGCCTGCTTGGGATTCTCTCTCTCCCTCTCTCCCTGCTCACATGTTCTCTCTTTCAAAACAAGTGCATAGTAATTTAAATCTTAAGTGTTTACTTAAAAGAAATAAAAACATATCGTCACAAAATGTATGAAAACCTGTATGGAAATGTCCACAGCAATTTAGTCTATCATTCATTTGCAATGAGTAAGTAAATTGTGGCATATTCAGGTAACGGACTACTATTTGACAATCAAAAGAAATGAACTACCGATATATATAAACAGTATGCATAAATCATGTACATGAACTCTCAAAAGAAAGAAAAACAGGATAAAGAGAGTATCAACATATCAAGTCACGCCCAATCTAAAATGATCAAGATCTCAGAATCAGATAGAGACTTTAAAGCACCTATTATAATCATGCTGAATGACACCGCACTCGCAATAAACGAAAAATATTTTTCTAGAACAGAGAAGTAGCGTAGATAATATTTTGTGTTTAAACCCTATGCTAAGCATTTACTATGAATAATCTCATTTAATTCTTAACTATCCAGCCTCATCTTACAAATGAAGGAACTAAAGTAGAAAGATTAGTTACATGGGTCATCCTAAGTCACATTACTAGCATGACTCAGAAACACACTTTAGGGCTCCTTAACTCATACTACAGTCAAACAGAAAAGATAAGATTACTAAAGAAGTTTTTAGTTAACTTTAAAAGTTCGCTGTGTTGGTGTGAGGTGGGGGAGGGCTAGGCTACATACGGGAAGACGCCTCAAGAAAATATCCAACAGAACATAAATTAAACATCTGCTCCCTTGGGATCAGGCTTATGGCACCTGCAGACCTCACGGTCTTACCTTAGGGAACTGCTTTACAGGAATTAACACTTTCTGTCCCAGCTTCATGTTCTTATTAATCACCACATCGATGTACTTTTCTTCGTCCTTGCCTTCTCCTTTCTGAAACTTTTCTATTTCTGTGGAGGAAAAAAAATAACCATGAAGTACGTGACTTAGAACCCCGAGGTTGGGAGTTCTCACTAGCTCTGTTGTGGCATGAAATCAAATACAGAAATACGGACTGTCGGATCAACAGGAGTTTTTCAAGTAAGGACACGTTCCCCACGTTACCAGTCGTTCCTCACCAGTCCAGGAGGGAAAAGGCCTAAGCCATGGCTCTGCGAAGCCCAAGCTCAACAGCCCAGGCTAATGAAGGGAGCAATGAACCAGCTATAAAACAGACACAAACAAAAGCAAGTTTCTGGGGGTTTCTGGAATCCTAGCCAGAGGCTCCTCAAATGGCGAAGAAGTCGGAGAGGACTCTCCGTTCAGGGTCACAAGCTCCTGACGCCCGCCTGGCTCTCCGCGGTTTACACCGGCAGGAACTGATTCCTCGGCATTAAAAGCCCCAGACAGCTTGTCCGTGGACGTCCCCAAACCAAATCTACCCTCCACATAAGTGACACCGATCAACGACACACTCAGGTCTTCGCTAACATTCCTTTCTCTACTTATTAACGTTATTATTTCAATTTCAGACATGCCCGTCTAGATTCAGCCACATCAAATACTACTTTTCATGTGTGACTAAACCTTTCACCGATGGGGCAGGAGGGGAAGAACCAATCACTTGACACTCACAAAACACTTGCTGCGACTGCTAGGTGACAAGGAGACGGGGTACCTCCGTGCCGCGTCTGTTACCGACAAGGTTTGTGCCCTGCACTCACGTGCTGAAACCCTCAGCCGCGCAGGGAGGGTCCCAGGAGGCGGGGCTCTAGGGAAGTGCCCGGATCAGGGGGGTGGCGCCCTCACGAAAAGGATTAGCGCCTTATAGAAAGGAGCCCCCACAGCTCTTCGGCCCCAGCCGCCACCCGAGGACACAGCGGGGAGACTGCCGGCTACGAACCGGGAAGTGAGTCGTCACATGACACGGACTCTCAGGCATCCTGATCTTGGACTTCCAGCTTCTAGACTGTGAGAAATAAGCTTCCGCTGTTTCTAAGCTCCCCGGCCTGTGGTGGTCCGCTCTACAGCCCAAGGGGACCAAGACGTTCTCCCCCTGGGACGCAAACTGCAATTACCTAAAAATCTGTCCCTTCATTCAACAAACATCTACCACTAAGCACACGCTCTGTGTACCTTCCAGATCCTGGAAAATATCAGCATGCGGTTTTCTCGTGTTGTTGCCGGGGGCGCCTGGCTGTGTCAGAGGAACACCACCGGGTGCTTGAACGAGTGCTGGGTGAGTGTGCACACGCACTGTCCCCCCCACACACCGACCACAGCATCCCCAAGTTCAAGGAAGAGAAGCACAGCATGGAGAGGGTCCGAAGCCGGCGTCAGGTGTACAAAGGGGCACGCACATTCACGCACTGTGCTTGCTGGCTAGGAAGCCTCGAATTTAAAACATGCCGCATTCAAGACACACCTCAGCCCTCACAAGAGATGGCGCGCGGGAAGTTCAGAAAGGTTATTTTGCTAATAATAAACGGCAAAGGTAGGATTCCTCTCCAGGGCTGTCTGACTAGAAGGATGGTGCGCCACTGCGGTCTCGCCCACCGGTTTCACGTCATCTAGGACAGAGAGTAAGATCTTCGTGACACCTTAGGGTGCATGGAGGGTCTGCCTACATCTGCAGGCTGCAGTCACCACTACAGAGCCTGTGGCAGTGATGCCTCTGCTGGTTATTGTCCGTGCACCCACCCCTCATTCCACTCCCAGCACTCAACCCCCGACTGTCTTACTCGTATTCAGAGTCAGACGTGAGCTCTCGCCTCCACACTGACAGTCTTGACACCTATCACGACAGTTCTGAATAAAGTCTTCCTCACCATTTTAACAAGTGTCAGAAGAATTCTTTCTTTAACAGCGCATGGTAGAAAGTCAGTACATATGTGAGATGTAACGAAAAATATGTATTTGGCCTTTGTCCTGGGTTCCTGCCACAGACCTCCTAAAACCCTACAAATTTCCTGAGTAATGGGGGTGCCTTTTATCATTCCTAACAAGCCCCTTTCAGCCATACCTGCCTTTACGCTAACGAGATGGCACTTGGAGGAAAAGGGGGCTAGTTGCCAGAAAAACCAACCACGTGCAACACTAAGCAGGTGCCAAGCTAACACAGTCAGCACTCCCACCTGCGGGCACAGAAGAGGGGCTCCAAGCTGAGTTCAATCATCAGTGACCGACGATTTAATCAATTGCATCCACAGAATGTATGCTGTAAAACCCCTCAACTACAGAATGTGGGGAGCTTCTGGGCTGGTGGACATATCCCCGTGCAGGAGGGTGGTGTGCTTACAGAAGGCGTGGGGGCTCCCTGTGCTCCCCCAATACCTTCCCCAGAACCCCTCCTTCTGTTGGGCTGTTCCTGACTTGTATCCTTTACCACGACGGTGAGTAAAATGCTTCCTGAGGGGCGCCTGGGTGGCTTAGTTGGTTAAGCGTCCGACTTTCGCTTAGGTCGTGATCTCGCGGTTCGTGGGTTCGAGCCCTGCGTCGGGCTCTGTGCTGACTGCCAGCTCAGAGCCTGGAGCCTGTTTCAGTCTGTGACTCCCTCTCTCTCTGACCCTCCCCTGCTCACGCTGTCTCTCTCTCTCTCTCTCCTAGAAATAAATTTTAAAAATATGAAAAAAAAATACTTCCTGAGTCCTGTGAGTCACTCTAGCAAATTATCCAACCCGAAGACAGGTCATGGACGTCCCTAACCTGCAGCTCGTCAGACGGCAGTGTGGGTGGCCTGGGCACCGCACCTGCAGCTGATGTCCGAAGCAGGGGTGTCTGGGGGAACGCAGGCCCCATTCTGTGCGGTCTGCCCTAACTCCAGGAGTCAGTGTCAGAACTGAATTGCATTGAACTGCTGGACACACAGTTGGTGCTGGCAAATCAACTGGTGTCAGGAAACACTATACAAGAGGGATTAAGTGTGACCGGGAGCAGGACAGGCGCAAGCAGGAATGGTCCTGATGATAAAAAGAATGACGGAGAGACAGGAAAAGACGTCAGCTCTGCAGCTTCTGACCAAGGCGTCCAAGAATCAAGATAAATACTATGAATACTGCAAATAAACTGAGTGATTGTTTTTCTGCCTTCTTGCATCCTTCTATATTTTGATCCTGAAAACTGATTCTAAACAGAATCTGTATGGGAACAATGTGCATTAAAATAGACGGATGTGAAATGCAATGACTTACTTAGATGATTCTTGTTAATTGCTGTTGAAAACACCTTTTAAGAGTACTTTTGACTTTTTTCTATAAAAGTAAAATACACACATGGTAAAAATGTATAACAGCGCAACAGGATATAAAATGAAAAGGTTTCTCCTATACCAATACTCCGGAAGCAATGATTGTAACAATTTTATATACTCTTCAGAAATCTTCCATGGATAAACGCACGTGCATATCCACATATGCACACACACACACAGACACACGTGCACATACACACGTGCACACACGCACGGATGCATACACACACGCCCATAGGGTTTGGAAACTGTAGAAGTACTGGTGCAATAAGCAAACCTAGTTTTGTTTTCCTTAGTAAATAACAATAAGTCACACTTCATCTGCTCCATCGAGTATAACAATTCATGACTTCAGCTTTAATTAGAAGCAAATTCATTCTACATTTTTACTTATGCATTTATGGTATAATTGGAAATGCCTTTAGCATACAAGATTCAACAAAATTAGATATACTGAAACTTTGTAGAAAGAAAACAAAGAAAATTTAATGAACATAAATGTTCTTTAATATAAAAGTCATTACCTATTTTTTAATGTTTATTTATTTTTGAGAGACAGAGACAGAGACAGCGAGCATGAGTAGGGGAAGGGCAGAGAGAGAGGGAGACACAGAATCCTAAGCAGACTCCACACCATCAGCACAGACTCAACGTGGGGCTCAAACTCACGAACCATAAGATCATGATCTGAGCTAAAGTCAGACGTTTAACTGACTGAGCTACCCAGGCACCCTGTAATTACCTATTTTCAAATAACACTGCATTTTTTTGATTTTTGAAAAATATAGCAGGCATAATATATAATTCCACAATTAACATTCAAACTTTATTCCTTTTTTTTCTTTAATGATTTATTTCTGAGAGAGAGAGAGAAAGAGAGTGAGAAAGCGAGTGTGTGAGCAGGGGAGGGTCAGAGAGAGAGGGAGACACAGAATATGAAGCAGGCTCCAGGCTCTGAGCTAGCTGTTAGCACAGAGCCCAATGCGGGGCTCAAACCCTGGAGCTGTGAGATCATGAACTGAGCCGAAGTCGGAAGCTTTAACGAACTGAGCCACCCAGGTGCCCCTCCTTGCATCAATGATATATTTTAAGCACCACGTAAAATCATAAGGTTAAAAAAATTAGAAAAAAAATATATTTTACAACATATTGATGTGAAAGTTTGAGATATACCTATGGTTTTGAAAAGGAAAATAAAAATTAAAAAACATATAAAAGATATCTAATTTCCTTCTCTTGACAGTCAACTCTGAAAATCTTACATTGCTAAAATATCTTGCTACTCTAAGTAAGCTTTGCATTATGTTAANAAAAAAAAAAAAAAATTTATCTGAAAGCTGCTGATGCCTGATGCCACACCACATGCATGCCAGTCACCCTGGCATGGACCTAACACCCATGGCGGCCGCGGCAGCCCCAACTCTGTGCCTAGGAGCAAGCTCGCCTCGCTCAAATCACGACCACTGTCCATGTCCAGGCCCTCCAGTGACCAAATTCAAAACTTGTGTGTGTGTGTGTGTGTGTGTGTGTGTGTTTTAAGGCACTATTCATTCAATCAACAATTCTGTATTTTCCACTCAATTGAGGATTGTAATAAGCAGTTTGGTGTTTTCATGAAAAATCATGAACTTACAATTAATATACAATGCAAAAAAAGGGGGGGGTACACAAGATGACCTAGGAAATCAGGGAACAGCTTTCCAGTATTTATGCCTGTCCCTAACAGGGAGTTTCATTTTCCAAAACCCAAGTGAGCACCTCCCTGGTCTTCTCTAGGGAGCACACAGACACCCAGGGTGGTGTCCCCACCTTTCAGTTAACTGTAGCCAATGGAGACCAACCATGGAGAAAATCTAATCCGGTTTCTGAAATCGGAGGCATGAGGGATTGGACTTCCACTAATCCCCAGACTACGCCTGTTACCACACCAAGGCCACCCCTCCAGCTCAGAAATAATACCCACATGTGTGACTAGGTTTTAGAAACTGTAGGGGAATAAAATGTTATCTTGTCAAATGCTTGACATCAAATTTCTGTCAGTCCACTAATCTAGTGTCAGTTATTAACGTCTTTTTATTTGTTCATTTATTTTTTGTTTGTTTCTGTTTTTGTTTTTGCCTTGGGCTAATATAGGGCTTCCTAAGCAATGGCCACTTACGTTTTTATTTTAACCCACCAAATACAGTAAAATCCACTAATCCTCTAAAAAACAGCCAAATAATCTTTGGATTTACAGAAGTTAAATTTCCAATATTTATTTAAAATATCAAATATTTTGAGCACCATAAATTTTCATTAAAAAATGCTTAAATTTGCTCATAGAATCAAGCACATATAAATTGATATTTTCTGAGCAACTCCATTTCTGTGAATGCGCCCTACAGACATTCTTAGATAAATGTAAAATATCACGTACAAAGCTATCTATTTACGGCATTGTCTTTAATAGCAAAACCCTGATAATCATCTAAATGGGTATCAATAGAAGGAGCCTGGTTTTAGAAGCCAGGGCAAATCCACAGGATGAAACAGCACAGAGCTACTTTACAAGATCAAGAACTCTATGTTCTGATCGAAAAAGGTCTCCACCAGATACACTGTTCAGTGTGCACACGCGTGCACACACACGCACACACACAGGGTCAAACAGTGTAAGAATATATGTTCATATTTACAGAAAATGCCCCCTTCCTTACACATAAGAAACTAGTAATAGTGGTGACCTAGTGGGCATCAGAGAACGCACTGAACAGTAAATACGGGATAGGACACTTTTCACTTTATCTTTTATGTTATTCAATTTTTTGAAAAATAAGTATTTTACCGATTCAAATTTACACAGAATTAAATTTTTAAACATTAAACAAAATTTAAAGACCTTAACAGAACAGAACAAAAATTTATACAGGAATGTCCATTTTGCATCTTGGCTAATAATCCAGAGATTTACTCTCTCCTGATCATTCATTTCAGGTTCTTCATTCAAGTATTATTTCACTGAAACTAATGGGGAATTGACCTGGGAAACTTATCTCACTTGAAGCAACAGATATATTTCTGAAAATTACATGTAAAATATTTTATTTTGAGAATCTAATAATATCTTAGAAGAGGCGCTGGGCGGCTCAGTCGGTTAAGCGTCCAACTTCGGCTCAGGTCATGATCTCATGGTTCGTGGGTTCGAGCCCCGCGTCGGGCTCTGTGCTGACAGCTCAGAGCCTGGAGCCTGTTTCAGATTCTGTCTCCCTCTCTCTCTGCCCCTCCCCTGCTCACACTGTCTCTCTCTCTCTCTCTCTCAGAAATAAATAAAAACAAGATCTTAGAAGCAGTGAGGTACACTTGGGTGGGCAACGAAGACTGGCCCCTACCCGAAACACCCTGACTGCGCTCTGACGTGCTGAGGAAAGAGTAGGGGGTGCTGCAAACAGAGTACAGAGAGTGTGGGCCACAGAAACAGACAAATTTAATATCATGTACACAGCACTGCAGAGAAGGGACTAACAGCTTTGGAATTTGGAAGATTATTTGAAAAGCTAGCAAATATGTGCTAAAGGATAAGGAATGGAGTTTGTCAGACAAAGAAATGATGAATTGCCCAGTGAAGGTAAGTAACCCTGGGTAACACGAGTTCACATTCACCCATTCAATGAGTCAGGCTGTACAGCTGATAGGTGGAGTTTACTAAGACAGAATACCCTACTTTTCCCTCTTCTCTTCTAACAGTACAAAGTGGAGTAGCTCAGGCAAGTAATGCTGGTGAGACCCTGCCATCACAGAGCCCATCAGGGAACAAGCTTAGGCATGAACTCAATTTCCTGACCCACGTCCTGGGTTCCTGTAGAGAGACTGGACAGGTGCAGGGTGAGAAAGGGGGTCATTATCTTGGGCCAACACAGAGAATAAGTGAGGACCAAAAGCATGAAAAGGCAGGCCAGGCTCTTGAGGTCAAAACTGAGATCCTAACAGTTCGGCAACAGGGGAGTTGTTAGGGGAGTGCCGTGAAGGGACACATCCTTAAGGAAAGGTGATCTGGAGGCTCAGGACCAAAGGAAGAGGATGGGATACAGGGAGGGATGGGGAGAGAGGGCTCGGAAAGAGAGAGGAAGAGAGAGCAGAGAGAGAGAGAGGGTCTAAAACGTCGCTAGATAATAAAACAGTCTGTCAGGATGAACAACTGTGGGACTGCACCAGTTTACTTTTAGTGAACGTGGACACTGGACGGATGAGAAAGGCGTCAGAGGCAAAGGCTTCCTGTGCGGAGAAAGCATCAAGCCTACTGAATACCCAGTCAGAGAAAACGCACAGGGACAGTGCTGTGCTCCTGCCCCCATCCTGTACTCTCGATCCCACAACACCCCCCTCTGTCCACAGATTCTAGCGCGCCATGCCGGTGCCGTAAGTAGGCTTCTGAACTTGCCCTCCAAGACTGGAACTCTCTGCAGGCTTTCTGCCTTTGCAGTGTGTTGGGAGGATTCTGAGCCCACTAGTCGAGAAAACTCCTGGTGAGTTTTCTTCTTTTTTCCTTCTTTTGAGGTCAAAGCAAGTTTGCACGGTCTCTTGCCAATCAGATGACGACTGATATCCTCCCCCACTCAATTATTTCTGCTTGGGCACCGACCCCCCCAAGGTACCTGGTTGATCAATATCGGGAGTGACTTGTCTCCTTATTCTGGCCCTGCTATGATGATTGCACCTCGTGAAGGAACTTATTGTGGGAACTTCCTCTTTTGATTATGAGAACAGACACCGTGTCTCCAGCAAGTCCTGTTTCTCTCCATACTTTCTTTGAGCTATGAACAGGCTAATAACGACCTTACTCATGAAAGATTGACCTTTACATGTACAATTCTGTTTCTACAGCTGTGTTAGTCCAAGAGGTTCATATAGCTCAACATATAAATCAACTAACCAAAAATGCTTCTCATGCTCTAGCTATTCAAGAAATCATAAAACTAGACACAAAGGTAAATGCACTCGATGAGGCTATTCTATGTATTGGAAATGAGCTAAACTCTTTAAAGGCACGGTTGGCTCTCCGGTGCTATAAAGAATATAACTGGAAAAACAAGTCTTGCCCAGAGACAAAAAGCCTAACTTAGAGAGAAGAACAGATAAGGGCAGAACATAAGTTACCACATATATCTTTGCTAACTGATGATGTATAGCAGACCCTTCCCTAAGGCCTACATTCCACAAACCCCTTCCCTTACCCTGGCAGCTGTGATGAGGATGGATAAGAGTATCTACAAACCTATGACTTGATCTTAGTGTTATTAAAATGTGAACACCCTGTTATTTTCTTAGTTACTCAACCTCACTGTAACTGGGGCAGTTCGGCAAGAAGACTTTTGTAAAACCTGTTTCTGTACATTTTCCAAAAACATCTCACCACAGAGAACTATCCATTGTAAAAATTCCATTTCCTGATGCCATGTTAACATTTGACCTATAAATAAAGACACCAAATCCGACAGGACAGAGATGCCTGCCTGGTGACCAGAAAGATTCTCGGGGCTCTCTCCCTCCCTCCCTGGCCGACACCGTCCACCCTTCAGGGACCCCTGTACCGGCTGGAGCGGGACTCCGGCAGCAGTTGTCTTCTCTTCGCATCCCTACTTAGATTATACTTCCTGGAAAGGCTGTCCTTGAATTCCCACACTAGTTACCCAAGGAAACACAGCACTCTAGCACGATGCTCGCCATGGGTCTAGCCTCCCACTCAAGTCCGTCTTCTCCCACAGACTGTCAGCTACCCCCTTTCAATCCCTTCCATGGTGCCTGGCATGGGTGGCTGGAATGAGGTCCACGCTGTAGGGATGGATGCCGAAAAGAACGCATCGTTACAAATACATTTAGTCTTTTCACTGCATTATCTCACATGACCCTGACAATATCCCAGGACTGGGGAGCGTTATTCACATTTTACAGGAGACAACTCTGAAAATACATGTCTGAGAGTCACAGAGTTTGCAAGCAACATTACTGAGACTCAAATCCAGGACTCCGAATGCGGGACACGTCCCAAAATATTCCATCAACAGCTCATTAAAACATTTTGTCTAGCTAACAACGTGATCAAGCTTCTGTAAAAGAAAAAAAATGCATTCTCTCCAAAAAAGGTCAGTGAAAGAAATGTGTTCGTGAACCCATACGTTCCTATGCTGAGCGCATACACAATTCCTTTTAGTGTCAGAAACTGTCAGCTAGAAACCCTGATACTCTGCAACTCTGCCTATTCCTACAGCCTCTGTTCTCTTTCTGGGTAAATGATCCAAGAGACAGGATTTCAAAAGGAGACATACGGCATTCAAACTAGGTAATCTGAAGAGGGTTTAACCAAATGCCTCTATATACAGGCACAGAGAACCTAAAATTATAGCAACAAAGAACGGCCGAGCACTCTGGGGTTACTCAGGAAGGGGGGTGTTACTGCCCTAACACGGGGAGCATGAAGGCACAAGGAAAGGCAAAGAGGAGGGGAGGAGTGTCTGCTCAGACAGCCCTCACGTCATCCCCATCAGCCTCCTGGGCCCAGAACAGTGCGGGGAGAGTAGAAAGAGACCTGGAAAGGTGACAAGCGTGCTCCAGCCCTATATCTTTGGTAAACCAAAGGAGTCTTCAAAGAGTTTCTGGTGCCTCCTCTGCGTGCAACACTTTCCATGGGAGCTTGCCATATGTAATATTACGCAGCAAAATACTAAAAAGTAATGAAAGTTGTTTTAGAGGTCACTTATACCAGTACTAATTATTATCATTACTTTGTTGAAAATGATTCACCAAGTCCAGGGCGCTGTGTGTGACTTACAGTCTCTCTCTATTCTACCATAACTATGGTCTATCATGTCCATTTTACAGAAGACCCTGAGGATTCAAATGGTTAACAAGCTTGACAAAAGTTAGGTAATAAGTAGTTAAGTAAGGACTGACATCAAGGTCTCTCTAATGTCAAAGCCCATCTTACTAGTTGTTTAAAAGCTACTTAGTAAAAACTCATTTTAAAGGTTCATAAAAGTCACAGACCAATAGCACCAATCAGCCTGCACAATAAAGTACTAGTGGGAACAGAAATACAGTCAGTAGACACCCCCCCGCCCCCCTCCAAGCACCTTAACCCTGAATGAATTGATCAGAGGACACGGCTTAGCCTGGATCTGTAGTAACGAGAAGCCCACACAAGGCAGAAGAACTACATGCTCAACATTCAGAAATCTATTTCAAAATAATAAAACCGCCCAGTTGGAGGATTTAAATTGATCTTAAAAGATATATAAATAGTGTTCAAAGCCACTGTAAATTCTATTTGACAGATTACTAAGATGTTACTGTGGCTGCTGGTCTGAAAAGAAATTTTTTAACCTCCACCATGACAAATGTTTTCACCAAGGAATGATTTTATTTAAGCAATCCAAACCTAACTGAATACCTATTAGATTCAAACCAGATTTGAATAACTAAAACCTGCCCAGGCTAGACTGATTTCACACAGCTCATGATCTTGCAAATAATCTTCCATAAACAGAAATAAATGGCGCAGCAGAGTAGAGATGCATATTGCTGTCCAATAAGGATGAATGGACCGATCATAAATACACACACACGTACCTTCCAGGAGGCGGGACACAGTCCACATTAAGAATGCTTGGGAGTAAATAAACTACTTTTATAATGTCAGAGAAAATATTTATGCACAAATACTCTTAAGTATACGTACAACACATAAGATTAAAACATACACACAAAGAAAGGAAAGTCAAATTCCTCCAGGAAGGGGGAAAGGTTGATAAAGAGGAAGGAAGGAATTAATTCCATCCATCCTAGATAATTAACAAAAATATAACAATAATATCGGCAGCGGGAATGTATTTACTGTCCTCCAGGTATTTAATCCTTTTTTTTAAAGAATTTATTTCTAACGTTTATTCATTTTTTGAGAGAGAGAGAAACAGAGCATGATTGCGGGAGGGACAGAGAGAGAGGGAGACACAGAATTCGAAGCAGGCTCCAGGCTCTGAGCTGTCAGCACAGAGCCTGACATGGGACTCGAACTCACAGACCGTGAGATCATGACGTGAGCTGAAGTTGGGATGCTTAACCGACTGAGCCACCCAGGCACCCATAATCCTTGTAACACTGTAGCAAAGCAGCTCTCATCTTCATTGTACATCCAGGGACCCAGCTGAGGCCCCAGAGTCAGCCCAGAGCTAGGACCCCAATGGCGGTTCTCTATTCCTAAAGCTATGCTCCCTCCAGCTTCCTGGTACTACAGTAATACAGGGATCTTGAATTTGAGTGCCAAAAAATGCTTTGGATTATTTCATTTTTTTGCAGAAACTCACCAAGCTACTGGAAGTATCAAAAGAAATAAGTGTTTATCACAGTGCTTTAAAACCTGTAACACTTAGAACTGAGGCTAGTATCACTCACTTAATACCGTGTTTAGTTTGCCATGATTTATTAACATGTATCTCATTACAGAATGGATTTCAAAAGGAATTTGTGAAAGCAATGATTCTAAAGAATCAAATCCAGATAACTAAAAAATTCTGAGCACTACTCAGAATTATTATAAACAGTTTGTCAAACTCCTTTTAAGGAAAAGAAATGCTTCCAGTGACCTGACCTCTTAATTTCACCTTAAATACATGCAGTCACCTACCAAGCAAAGGGCATCCTAGCAGACAAAAGAGCCACACAAAGATAAGACATGACCACTCGGTGCCTCAAGGGGAAGGGCTGGAGGACCTCCAGAAAGATGTAGGGTAACTGGATTTTGGTACTAAATTCTAACAATTTTCAAAATAAACTAATTGCAAAAGGTTTTTTTGCCCCACGATTTTAAAACAATAAAGACCAAAGGATGTAAAGTGGAGATGGGACGTTTGTGAAGAGCTACTTATCTTAGACACCACTCGAGAGGCTGTATGCACATTTAGTCTGCACGACTTCTCAGGCAGAAATCAGCATCGCTTTTTCCTTGTACCTGGGACGAGGCAGAGGAGACACAGGACTGCAGGATTATGGGCTCTCGAAGGTTTTCTTTCTTCTCCAAGTTACCACACAACTTTGGCTTCAAAGCCGAACAAAACCTTCTAAGCTCACAGGTAAACACAATAACTCCACCTCCAAGAACTCAACAGAATTTTTTAGGAAGTCGATTGACTGCAATGATTGAACACCCACTATTTACTGAGAAATATAACAGAAGCAACAGAGGAAGTTAAGAACGTAACAAATGTACAACAGTACAAACTCATCTCCAGGGAGCTGTCATGCAGAGGGGTGGAGTCAACAAATGCCCGGGGCTCAGCTTTGCCCACGGCCTCACCAGCTCTGATGGCAGATATTGGCCAATGTCTCTTCTACTGGCCCATTTTCATCTGGTAGTAAGGAGATTTCGGAAGTTAGTATTTATCGGAAGTTAGTATTTATTGGCTTTGGCTGCAAAGAATGGTTCAGCTTCCACTTAAATCTTCCAAACAAGGCAGGCAGGTAGATGGGCCCGGAAGGTGATGAGAGCAAGAGGCAAGGAGCCCCCACCTTCCCACACACACCAACCCCATGGCCATCCCAAAGGCTTCAGTACCATTTTCAATTCAATCCAACAACGCTCATCAAATCAAGATACGGCAAACCCACAGACTGAATGAAGAAAACACTGCATCAAGTTAATTCATGTTAATAATGACTTAAGTTAGGGGCGCCTGGGTGGCTTAGTCGGTTAAGCGTCCGNAAAAAAAAAAAAAAAAACATTAAAAAAATAAATAAATAAAAAATAATGACTTAAGTTGGTAACTATTGAAAGGAGGGATGGGAATAACTACTAAAGATTGAAAACAGGAATATCTACTTTTTGGTTATACCTGCCTGAGGGTTATAGCACGTTTCTCACTTTTAATTGCAAACATCATTAAGTATACTGCAAAAGACCACTATCTTAAACAATTATCAGGCTCCAGAGGTCACCAATTAGAACCCTGCAAGGATTTGAATTAAAAAAGGTTTTATGATTAGGTGAAGTAATGATCCAAGAAAGAGATTAGTTCTGTTCCGACTGTACTCATTATAAAACCCATTTCCTTTGTGTGAAGATTCAGTGTCTTTCTCATTTATCCTGCTGGCATTACCACACGTGGAGATAGAAATATGACTGTACTAATGACAGCCTATAACAACCATATAATGCAAGCATTTTGCTCTCTGTTATTTTCATATCTAATAAGATTACCAATGAATATTTTCTATTGGTTAGATATACAAAATACAGACTCTAGGGCTACAACGGACTATATGAAATAAAGTCAAAGTGGGATATAATCGTGCAATGGCCGTAGATACATTTTTAGGTCATTTCATAATCATAATCAGTCCCTATTTGTGCAGCAAAAGGTCAGAGTGGTGGGGGAAAATAATCTGTAAGGCTTTAAATCATATTTTTCATATGTTGACACAGGGTCACTTTTACAAAAAGAACTCTAAAAATAAACAGCATGATCAAGGGTTGCAACTAGATCCCAAAGAACACATCTGCTCTGATGTAAAAGGCATTTCAACAAAGCTACAAGAGATTATTTGCTACAATAATGAACGTGGCTACAATAAGCAAACACAAACACCAAAACAAAACCCCACAGCTTAATATTAATACAAAACATACAAGATGCCTAAATATACTGTATTTCCTTCGTAACTCAATGTTCTTCTAAGCTACCTAAGAACTGCCAAATGGGCATCAAACACTATTTAAAAACAAATATGCAACTTTTTTAAACAAAATGCAATTATAACAGAGATGAAAATTTTGTCACTCAGAGTTAATCATCCCAGGAAGCAGACACATTGATAAAAAATCAATTTGTAAACAACATCAACACAGATGCACACGGTTGCTGAAAATGAAGGTAACGGTCCCACACCAACTTGAAGCTGGGCAGAGTGACCCTCCTACACTGTGCACACGGCTTCTCCTCTGAGTCAGAGGCCATCTGGTCAGGTGGCCATTCCCACTGGGAGGTTTCTTACAAGTACTTGTCAATCTGGGTACAGATCCTCAATTCTAAACCAAAATGTACATTAAAATCATCTGGGGATCTCACAACAACCAACTACGCTAAGGCCAGTCAGCAGCATTCGTCCGTTTTCATCTTGATCTTCGACCATAAAGACCTTAGTTAAGCAATTATGCAGGCTGGTGGGTTCCACCTGTCGAGTCCCCTGACACCTGGCTGATTTACTTTAAGGCTGAGTATACGGATTACCTGCTACTTCACGGAACTGCCCCATGTGGCCTGTCTGGGCAAATGAGACAGAGCCCCAGGATACCAGGGCTCTACTTGGACTAAAACTCCAGCAATAACTATCTGAGGTTGATGCCTGACCATCTTCTATCCTCTTTTCCTCACCACAGGAGCTGGGTTAATGTGTTGTTCTATTCGAGGAACGAGTAACAAACTAAGATGAGAATGTGAAGGCCAACAGCACCGCCGGGAGTCCAGGTAAGTGTTCTCTTCGACCAGGTTCAAGAATCCACCACTCTATACGGCAACTATGGGCCGCAATACATAAACACGTATGCAGAGTGACTCAACTGTCACTATTTCGTAGGAGAGGGAGGAGGAGCAATTAGGGAAAAAGTCTAAAAAGACTCTGCGAGAGAGGAGATAATGGGGAAAAGTTGAGAAGCACTGTCTAGGAAAAACAGCTGAAATAACTGAATATGCTTATCCTAAAGGACAAATGATTCCAGAGAGAATAAAATATACATACAAAAATTTCTGTATGTCATGTAAGAGGGATTAGATTTGGTCAGTAAAAAGGCCAGTGGTACCATTATAACTAAAAGATAGAAATTATAGAGAAAGGAGCTACCAGTCCAGTTATAGAGATGAAGATTCTAGTAGTGGCATGCTTCCAAGATGGAACTTGGCGATCTTCAGGAGATTTCAGGTTCGCCCACAGAGCCCTGTCCAGCACACACTGGGCCCACCTGACAGGAATGGTCATAGACAGGACTCAATCATCTGATGGCAAGATGAACTCAGAGGTTCTTTCCAACCCTGGGATTTACACACGCCCTTATCCTCTGTCTCCCTGACCAGCTCCTACACACACAAAACTCTGTTATTCATCATCATATTCCAGGTACCTCGTTATGCACCATAAATACAAGATGCATCCAAAATACATTTACTGAGTGAATGACAGAGAATGGTGGTGTTCTTCACGGACAGGGCAGTTAGACTTGATGAACTTTCAAGAATCCCCAAGGTGTGAATTAGCCAAAGCAAACAGCCCCCATCTCTCTCTTGCCTCCATAAACAAACCGTCTATGCCACTTCCTAAGCGGAGGTCTCCTCGGGTGCACTGGGGGCTGCCAGAGGGAGACTGACGGCGCCTGACTCTTCCCATTTTGCTTCTGGCTCCTGGCAGCATGCCGCACACGGTTCCCAAGTTCCAGCAGTGACAGTGATCCCCCCAACCTTCCCAGAACCGCCCTCGCCCCGCTCCTCAGCCCACCAGGACCCTCTGCTCAGGGCCCCGCCCCAGAGCACAGTCCTCCAGCTTCCTGAGCACCCACACGAACTGGGGCCACGGAGTCTCCTCCAAGTCTCGTCCTTTGCTCCAGGTGCCCCAAGGGGGAGGGCCTGTGGCTGTGCCTGTGTGACCACACCTGTGTCCCGTCTGTACCCACACTTCCTTTTCCAGCCATCTGGTACCTGCCCAACCAGTTCTTTACAGTAAATCCTCTCTGTGAAAATACCATGCTGGTAAATTCCTGGAAGTGCAGTGGGAAGCACCTGGGGGTCAACAGGCTGGGGGTCTGAGTGCCAAGTGCCAGACGCCATGCTGGGCCTGAAGGAGGGCCCCCGCAGGTCCCCATGGAGCCCGAACAGGGCAGAGACACGGCAGGGAGAGAGGAGCTGGAGGCGCGGCCTGAGCCTGAGCACCAGAGAATCTCTGGCAAGTCCCTTAGCCTCACCGAACCCTCACTTCTTCATGTATAAACATGGGGAGAACCCAGGTCTGCATGAGTCATCCCCAACACCTGGGGTTGTTCGTGGGGGTCACTAATCTAACGGCACTGAGCCTCTTCTGATTTGATCCTTCTAGTTCCACACTGCTTGGAAACTCAAACAATCAACTGTCAGACCAGTGATTTATGAATGGGAGTAAGGCCCTGAGGAGAAGGCGGGACAGCTTTCCTGGGCAGGCAGCACACTGGTACTGGCCTCAAAGAGGTCCTGGCCAGCAGGGGGCAGAGGTGCCAAGCCCGGCTGTGGTGTGCTTGCTCGCTCCCCACCGCACCCCCAGTCTACAGCACAACGATCACCTCCGTTTAGAAAAATGGCATCTACATAACGGCCTCAGCAGAGATGTTCTCTGTGCAGAGGGACTATAATGAATATCCTGGAGGCTGAATTATCTGAGCTAAACGTCTGATTTCCCCAGTGCAAAGCAGAGGAGCACAATATAATCTGGAAATATGCAACTGCAGGTGATGTTTACCTTGAGAAACATACCTATCAGCATTCTGATTCGAGTAACAGAGTAAATTTCTATGAATATATAACCATTCACCACATTATTCAGAGGGAAAGTGTTTATCATCTGCAAAACATTTGCTATTCCAAGGACTAATTAAGTTTACAAACTGTGTTGTGAATACCAGAAGGCAGTAGATGTACAAATCATATTGTTAATTATGCCTCTGACAAAGAAACCATATCACAGGTATTACATACAAATGCTACAACCAGCCAGGCCCTTTAACTTCCAGGATCTCAAGTTGGGGAACAAATGAAGCCAAAAGATGAGCATAAAATGAATATATAATTAAGTTGCTTAGAGGATAATGCAAAAACAGCCCTAAGTGAATGCTTCCTCGAGTTATTTGTCACCTGCTTTTGCTTACGGCACTCCCGCAACCGGGTATTAACATACAGCCTCCGGACGGGCACCATGTCTAGCTTCCTGACGCCTGCAGTAAGAGAGTATGAATTAACGATGATATGGAAAGAAGAGCTTAATTTGATGAGACCTGGAGTGATAAAAAAAAAAAAAACTAATAGAAACACAGATTCAAATCACAGACCAGCACTTACATACAAGATGACATTGGGAAAAAGAGAGGGGGAAAAAAAAGCCAGTCAGAGGGCTCTCGGGCCCCTTGACTACCAATTAGGGATGTCGGAGCTGTGAGGACTCACGGACTACAGCAAGTCATGCCTCAACACCGCGCATAACAGACTCCAACCTCCCGCACGTTCCCTATTTCTGCATATTAATGTGCGCAGAGGTATATAAGACAAGGCTAATAGAACTTCAATGGAAAGTTTAAATATTAATGTGATCAGAATTCAAGATAACGATTTCCAAGAGAGACCAGAGTTCTAGCACCGCCCGAGCCCTTGCAGTCAGCAAACCGAGTTCCGGGAAGGGCCCAGGTGGGGTTGGCCGGGAAGCTGCAGAGGCTTGGACACATCCGTCATTACTCACCTGTTGATAAGGGTCTATTTGGGTGAGTCACTCACCCTCCCTGAGACTGTTTCCTTACCTGTAAAATGGGCATCACCTATCTTCTCGCTTAGTTGAGGTGGAAACGAAATCAGACTGTGCAGAAAATGACAAGACACAGCCTGCAAGAGCCACTCGAGTGTCACTGGGAGGGCAGAGGGGCCGAGGCAGTTCCTGTCCCAGTGGCTACGTGGAAGCAGCCAGGGTAGGCCGCACAGCACACGTCGTCACGGGGAGCCTTGCCAGCTGCAGTTAAACCAGGGCACCCCGGGCAGGCTTTCCCCGGCCTGTTTACGGCCTGGCCGGCTCTCCGAGCTCAGAGCTCAGCAAACGCAGGTCTGCCTCCCCCCCGCAGAGCAGTGAAGGAGGCTTGCGGCGGGAGGAGCAGTTGCCGAGAGCAGCATGTGCACGTATCGATGGCAAACTGCCTCTGGGATGACTGAACGCGGACCCAGCAGACTGGAGAGGGTTCTGTAGCGGGACAGACAGGTGTATCTCCACGTGACACCATCTACTGCGTCATTCCTGCCCCGGAAGCATGTCACACTCACAGCACAGGTGCACAAGGGACGATCTAGCAGGCGATGGAAACCACACACAGCAGCGCCAGCCAGGAGGGCCTGCTGTGATGGTGACACATCTATCCATGCCGGGTCCGGTCACTAGTCACAGGCCACACGTACCTACTGAGCACCTGAAATGTGGCTGGTCTGACTGAATTTTTAGTTTTAGTTCATTTTAGTTAAAATGTGAGTAGCTTCAAGTGGCTAGATGTTACCACAACACAGATCTAGAATACATCTAACAACTAAAAAGGAAGTGAAAAGGCGTGTGATCAGCATAAAACAAAGGTCGTACAGTTCAAATCTTTATTTTTTGTATTCAACAACAATTTACTAAGTGCCTACGACATGCTGCGGGTGTTCCCTAACAAACACCCAATGACTGGACAGCAACTGGGTGGGACGGACAAGTTCAGGTGGACTCCGGAGTCAGGCAACCCCAGGCTCAATAACGGTGGCTACGTTACTGTGCACTATCATGATACTGACCCTATTCTCAACAAGAACATTCATGTGGATACTCACAACACAGAGTATAAATTGTAAGCACTTTAAGAAATGTACAAGGGAAACATTACACAATTTAAGGAGGCAGTAAACACTTCTAGGTCCAAGATCAAAAGGACCTTCAGAATATTCAATATGTTAGCAGAGCCCAAATGAACGGGCTTCTATACATTGCGGGGGGAGGGGGGGCAGGAGTAAAACTCTGTAGATGGACGTATCCATGGTAATGTCTGCAAAGACTGTGAAACAACAGAGTGACAGGGGCATAAGGTACAAAGGGGGAGTGTCTGGTGACCGAGCGAGGAGGTGGGCAGACCGCAGACAGGTGAGGAAGGGCTTGGCCATGCTGAGTCGCATTCCTTCAGGACCGGCTGGGAAGCCTGGGCGCTGGCCTGGGGCAGGGGCAGAGAGAGGTTTATGGTTCAGAGGGAGAGAGACAGAGACAGAGAGACAGAGACAGAGACAGAGTCATCCCTTCTGATGACTGGGGGCCCACCGCTCTCTGAGGTCAGGCTAACCCACCTTCATCAACAAAGATACCATAGGAATGAAAATATATAAGAAAAAGTGGTTTTTGAGACCATTTACAGCTCTGGTAACTATCCACATCAGAAAAGGAAAGCAAATTAAAAACTTCAACAATTCATTTAAAAATTACAAGATGTGCTAATATGACCTTTAATGGAAAAAAACTCACATATTCTACCTAAAACTTCTGACCAGTGAGAACGGCCACACAGCAGCGCCCCAAAGTGCTCTCTAGGGACTACAAGGTCCCGTTACTCTGAGAATAAACATTAAACAAAATTCTGTCACAGGTCACCTATGAACGAAGAAGAAACAAACAGAAAAGAAATTCCTACGTGACAACTTTTCTACAAGACAGGATGAAAAGCACTGATAAGCAATGTTTTTGGACATCCAGTAAAGAGAGAAAAATGTGCCTGAAGGATGGGTGGAAATGTATGATTTCAAATCTCCTTTCCACTAATCCACTTTCAGCTCACCTCTGCTGGATTCATCCCTGTCCCCGTCAATGCATTCAGATCACTTAAACACTCTTTGAATACCCTCTGTTTCTTACTCAATAGCTACATGTGTTTCTTCCCAAACTGACTTACACAACTCATAGAAATAATATATCCAAGGAGAAAATTTTTGCCTGACAGAAAAAACTTGTCATGACTAGCATTTTATGCGGACTTTTACAAGTTCTAGTGCCTGGACATCACATCTTTACATATGCTTACCAGGCACCAGTCAAATATGTTCAAAGGCTCTAAATTCTAAGAAAGAGAATGTTACAAGATAAAGAGAACAAGGCTCAAAATTCAGTCAGTGTTGGTTTTGTTTACTTCTACTTTATGAATTAAATGTCTGTTCTGTCATAAACTATATTGCATACAGTATAAGCAGGGAAAGAGATGGAGGTCAGCATTTTGTGAGAGGTTCCTGAATATCAGACAAGTCTATTTTAGGTACTTTTAAATACCTTGTCTTAATTAATCTTTGAGGGAGATAACAAACACAGGAGAGTCTTTTCTGGCCCCTCAAGCTAGTAAGCGGAAGTTCTGGGTACTGAATCCACATCAGATTAAAGGGCCACGTTTGGGCAACGGCAATAGTATTACATTCTTCACTGAGAATATTTAATCCAAGTGCAATATACTTAACACAAGCTTCCTGCTCTACTCGGCTTCCCAAAGCACTCACACCACACTACTTTGTAGCATTTACTCTAATTTGTTCCAATCCGTCTTAATCGTGCCTGACTTGTACCCTCAGGACAGTGCCTTGCAGGTAGTGAGCACTGAATGAATAGAGGAATACACAAAAGCCTTCAACAGTAAGATTTGAGTTTGTGTTGCTTTTTGCCATCAAGTAGTTAAGTGACCTTTAGCAAACTACAGATTTTCTAAATTTTATTTTCCATTTCCTCCAGGAAGTATTTGATGTGCTTTCTACCTCTCCCTACCCAGGTACAGCCAACACTACTGGGAGTGACGGCCTCTGAGACGAGGGCAGGGCGACCCCTGCTTCCTTCCCAGACGGTGCCGCATCGGAGCGGCCTTAGGACCTGCCTGCTTCAGAACCCACTCCCATCACCGCCCAGTGGCCCCGGGAGCTCTGACGCTCAACTTCTGTTGGTTGGTCAGGGTCAGTTTCTTTGGAAACAGAGAACTGTGAGTGACACCAAGTGAAGCACGGTCTTTTCCAAATAGCAAAGTCTCCAATAAGATCACCTCTTTAGCTAATCACTGTATTAAAGTGATAATCACTACACACACACACACACACACACACGCGCGCGCGCGCACACACACACACCTACAGGATCCTCACGACGAATTGCGTGTCCCTCGCTGGCCACTGTACTTCCGACCAAACCTTGACCTCTTCTTGAAACCCTCCTGTCCTTGTGGTTAGGGGTAGGTCTGACCTACCTCAGCAGCCGCAGTGATTTTCTGAGATCAGTGATAAACTCTTCAATTAAGAGACGCAGTATCGGGATCGCCTGTGTGGCTCAGTCGGCTAAGCGTCTGACTTCGGCTCAGGTCATGATCTCACGGTTCGTGGGTTTGAGCCCCACATCGGGCTCTGTGCTGACAGCTCAGAGCCTGGAGTTTGTTTCAGATTCTGTGTCCCTCTCTCGCTCTGCTCCTTCCCTGCTCATTCTCTGTCTCTCTCACTCTCTCAAGGATAAATAAACATTAAAAAAAAAAAGAGAGATGCAGTATCATCTGCATACAGATGACAACATGATTTTCTGTGACAAAATTATGAAGATAATTGTGGCCATTATATAAGTAGGGACTCCATCACACAACAAATGTAAACTTTACTTTAAATGTAAAAAATATTTTCTATTTCATTTTAACTTTGTGGAAGTTAAGTGGGATAAGAGCTCTAGCAAGCAAGGAAGAAGACCAGATAAAAGGAAACTGCTTAAAAATGTGTTTAATTGCCACCAATACAGAAGTGTCTTTGATCAAATAAAAATCCAGAATAAATCTCCTCCTCCAGGCAAGGCTAAAAACTCAGGAAGAAAAAGTAAGATAAATGAGCTTAAGACACTCTGATGTGCTTCTAGAATAAAACTTAATAGCTTTAAAAAATATGATGAAAGTAGAAACTAAGATGTATAGATACTGAGCCCATAACAGAAACATGACCTGCTGGTTATATTCTGCAGCTAAGATTGTATATCTTCAAAAGAGGAAATTAGAATGAAGGCCAAAGTTATAGATAAGAGTTGAAATTTTCATTTTGTATAAAGGGACACACACACACATATAGCCAAGTGCATTAGGAGTTTTAACAGCATCAAGGTGGATTTGTAGAAAGACACATTTAAAAATAGGCAGAAGTGAATTTAAATGACATCTCCAACACGTAGAAGCTGCATGGCTTTGGCCAAATTGCTTAATCTTTTGACATTCTCTCTCTTTACTGGCAAAATGTAGACAATGATGTCTGCTATACAGCATGGACTGCTATAAGCAACTAAACCATAAACAAATATAAATAATTCCTGAAAGTCAGTAGGTACTTATTACATACTAATTAATAATTAATTATTACATATTACTTAATTACCTTATATTACCTCTTACNACTAAACCATAAACAAATATAAATAATTCCTGAAAGTCAGTAGGTACTTATTACATACTAATTAATAATTAATTACATATTACTTAATTACCTTATATTACCTCTTATATTACCTATATTATGTTTTTCTAAGTTTATTTATTTCTGAGAGAGACAGAGACCGTGTGAGCAGGGGACAGGCAGATCATGTGAGATCATGACCTGAGCCGAAACCAAAAGTCGGCTGCTCAAGCAACTGAGCCATGTCGATGTCCCTAATTTATATACTTCCAAGTGATATCCCGCTGCCAAAAAAAAAACAAAAAAAAACCCCACACACTGAAAATGTCAGTTTCTCCCCAACAACGGACCTCTCCAATGCCCTGTGCTACCCTGCGACCTCTCACCTGCAGTCAGGTGCCTGCCCGCTGGAAGAGGCACCAATGTGGCCCGTGGTTGTGGGGAAGAGGAGTAAAAAGCAAGTCAGTTCTAAGAGTAAGCACAATGAACAGAACCAGTGTGAACCAGATCTAACCCAACTTTACAGTAATGGGGATTCTTTCCAAAGAAAACCCCCAGTACTGATCAGGACAGAGGAAGACAGGTGCACCAGAGGCTGCTGCGCAGGCAGCGGCCACCCCCGGGGTCACCGCACGTCCCCTCCCGGCTCCAGACTGAGCCTCAGGGGAGATGAACGTCTTCCCTTCTGCTGTATCCTCTACATCTCATAGCAAGTGCTCAATATATTTCTGACTAAATGAATAAATGATTAACATGTGTGTACTTACTATAGTCAGAAAGAAAAAGAAAACCAACTTTTCCTTCAAAATCATTTCATTCACCTATTTACTGAACGCCTTTCACACACCAGGGGACATGCTGGCTGTGGGGCTCTTTCAAAAATAAGACAGAAACTTATTTCTGTGACCAAAAACTTAAAGAGCAAAGAAGCCAGACATCAGGGAGATAATTACTGCAAGGGGTGCCGGTCGTCCTGACAGGTGGATGCACAGGCGAAGAAAGGCGTTACCAGAAGGGCTCAGTCCAGTCTACTTCAGGGTCAAAGAAGGCGCGTGGAAGCTAAGACTTGCCGAGAGACTTTCAACGCAAGAGTGACATGCTCGGCCGCGGCTGTTCAGGATCACACTGGCCGCCTTAAGGAAGGTGGCCTGCCAGTGGGGGGGAGGGGGGGGCATCCAGCAAGCAGATGATGCACTCAGGACGACACTGCTGTAGAGACAGTTCTTAATTATGACCCAGAGCACTGCTCCTCACCGCCCCAGAGTCCCCAAAGGAAGTGTTTTATGAACGGAGGCCCAGTTCCTCTAAGCAACGCAATATGGACAGACTGTAACAGGGATGTTTTCATCTTTGGGTCTGTGAACCTCTTGGAACCCACTTATTTCCTTCATACGGAGCCACGCAATCTCCTGAAGTGAACGCATCGGCGTAAGCATCGGACCATGAACCACAGGGCAGCATAAAGAAAAGGTTACGTGCCCTGTGATTTAGTGCCCAAGGACAGGCCTGCTTCTAGTCTGTCCTCACGTATAAATCATCTGATAGTGATCCAACAATTAACAGTATAATTCCATATTTTTGGGAAGTCGGATGGAAATAACACAAAAAGAATGGCTAATTTCTAGCCTTATGATCTCAGATAAGTTCCTTATTCACTTGGTTACACTTTCCTCATTTGTAAAATGGGGGAAACACTACTTACTTTTCATGGGTTACTGAGAACAAGTTTGGTGTGTAAAGAAACCCTACTAAGCACAGCACGTGACACACAGCAGATGTTAATAAATGACTGCTGCTCCGCTCATGAGATAACACCTTCTTTTCAGAGAGACCCCTCTTAAGCCTACTGTCAGGACACACGGGGCATCTCCACCTCCACTGGTGAGGGGTGAGGGCACCGGTCACTGCCTGCCGCACCCACGGGGCACTCGGAGCCCAGCCTGGGGCAGAAGGCACTGCAGGCTGTGGCAGCCACACGCCGCGAGGACCAGTACGCCCCGTGTAACAACAAACGTCGCTTGCGCCCATCACTAGACAAATCATGCAGATGGTGGTGAATTTGGTGCTACTCCCCCAGGAAGATGGGGTCTAATTTCCCCTTCTACCTGGACTCATAGGGGCTTAACCAAAAGGAGGCAGCAGACGCGGCACTGTGGGACCGCCAGGGCCAGGTCCTAGGGAAGAAGTGTGCCGGGTCCCGCCTGAGCCTCTGGAACGGCTCACTCTTAAGGGAAGCAGAAGACATCCTCCTGGACCCACTGGGGTCCAGATTTCAGATTTCAGAATCTGTTTAAAAATAAAACAGAACAAGCAAAAACCTGCCCGACACGCATATTATAGTGACAGTAGGCAAAATGCATCTGCCACCAAAGAAGGGAAGGAAACCAGGCTATTCAGGACCCTGCACTGAAACAAGACTATTCATGCTTATATTTGAAAGAAAAAAAGTCTCAATTCCACGATCTAAGCCTCCACTTGAACAAAGCACAAAATGAAGAGCAAACTAAGCCTAAATAAGCAGAGGAAGGAAACAACAGACAGTAGGTGTCAATGAAATTACAAACGAAATCAGTAAAACCAAAAGCTAACTCTTTACAAAGCTCCATAAAAAAGGCTACGCCTTTAGCCCAATTGATGAAGAAAAAAAGAGTGAAGACATAATTACTAATATCGGGAATAAGGGTGACATCACCAGAGATGTTACATTCATTAAAAGATTAGAAAATATTATCAACAGTTTTACCTCAATAAACTTGAGGTAATTTCAGTGAAAAGGACAATTTCCTTAAGACACAAACTACCAAAGGAGCACTCAAGAAGGAAAAGATAACATGAATAAGCCTCTATTAAAGAACCTGAATTCATAGCTTAAAAACTTCTTCTAAAGAAAACCCTAAGCCCAAATAGTTTCACTGGTAAATTCTACTAAACATGAAGGCAGAAATAATACCAACTCCACACAAATCTTCCAAAATAGAGAGGAAGAGTGAATACTTCCCAGCTCATTTCATTAGCCTAATACAAAAATCAGACAAAGGTTTTAGAAGAAAACTATGAATCAATAATCCCTCGTGAACAAGAATGAAAACGTCCTTAACAGAATAGTAACAAATTGAATTTAGCAATATCTAAATAGGAAAATACATGATCACCGAATGTGGTTCATCCCAAGATAAAGGCTTAACATTTGAAAATAATTTAATGTGATTCACTATGTTAACAAACTAAAAAAAGAAAAAAGAAACAAAGAAAAAAAGCTATATAAATATATGAATAGAACTAGAAAAGGTATTTTAAAATATTAAAACTCCATTAAGACAAAAACCCTCAGCAAAACAGGAATAAAACTTCCTTAATTTGATAAATAACACCTGTTAAAACCCTACAACTAACATCACAGTTGACAGCGCAAGGCTGAGTGAATTCAAGATCAGGAACAAAAAAAAGAAATGTCCTCTATTACCACATCTGCTCACTGATTTGGGGCCTCAGGGAGAGAAGGGAGGGGATCCTAGCCAGTGCAATAAGACAAGAAAAAGAATAAAATTAATGGAAAGGGAAAAGTAAAACCACTTTTATTCACAGACAAAATGACCTAGAATATCCCAACGAATCTACAACAAGTCACTAGAAGTAGTAAGTGAGGTTAGCTAAACTGCTGGCTATAAGGCGCTATATAACAATCAACTATTAATTCTAGGTAAGAGCACCCACCCAGCGCCCACCTACACACACATCTAAAGTAACATTTCAATAGCATCAAAAAATACGAAAGAGATTTCGAACAAAACATATGTAAGACCAATACATTAAAAGCTACAAAACACTGTTGGTAGAAATTTTAAAGGATCTGAATAAATGAAGATATGTATTATGTTCAAGTTCTTAATAAAAGCCCAGTAATTTTTGTGGAATTGATAAGCTAATTTTAAAAATATATATGCATGTTTTCTGAGAAAGATTCAAAGGCAATTCAGTAGAGAAAGGACGGTCATTTAAACAAAGTGTGCCAGAACAATTAGATACACAGAAGCAAATCAATTCATCTCCAGCCTTGCCATAAAAAAAAAAAAAAATTGGAAATAGAACATAGGCCTATATACCCCGTTTCTGTTTCCCATTTTCTTTGATACACCTTAACTGTTTTTCCATAAACAGAGCTTTCTCTAAGTGGATTAGTTCAACAAATATACAAGAATTTTTTTAAGTTTATTTATTTGAGAGAGAAAGAGAGTTTGTGCCTGTGCGCAAACAGGGGAAAAGCAGAGAGGGAAAGAGAATCCCAAGCAGGCTCAGTGTTTTCAGTGCTGAGCCCAACACAGAGCTCCATCCCACAAACCAGAACCCTGAGATCATTAAGAGTCTGACACTGAACGGACTGAGCCACCCAGATGCCCCAACAAATTTACAAGTATTTTTAATTACTGTCAGAAAGTAGATGAAAAACGAATTTTGTTTTTACTTATACACAAAATTCAGATAAAAAAATATGATCGGGTGAAATAGTACAACCCACATGCCTTGTGCCAATAATCCTATATATTTGTTCAAAGATTCCACCACTCAGAATGTTTCTGTAACCGTTATGTCATATTAAGGCATCATAGCCTCCCTGGTTTTCAACAAATGGTCATCAGCAGTCCATTTGGTACTTGCAACTTTGAGACTTATTTATCAGGTTACCCATTTATAGGTTTGTCAAATAACCACAGAAGGGTGATTGTGGGTAGGGAGAACGCACAGTTGAGATTAAAAGCTATCTTTAAAAAATTAGTGTGACTTTTCCTATTACGAAAATATTATATGTACAAAAGAGTTCATTTTAAAACACCCTACTTTATTATTTTCTGATAGTCATTTACAGAGTAAGCAATTACTAAATCGACAAGCAGAACATCTAGCAGTGTGTTAAGAGCCACTGGCCAAGAAACTTAATTGATTCATTTAACAAAACTTTCTATAGTTTCTATGAAGTTCTATCCTGGATGTGGAACATGGTCTCACAAATCCAAGAGTTTCCCATCTTTTTCATCTTAGGACCCCCTAAGGGGTCCTTGCAATAAGGAATCTAAAACTTATCAATGAACTTTTCATACTCTGTTAAATTATAACCCATTAGTCTATCTTGTACTTGGAGTGAATTTTTACTCGTGTGTAACTTTGTAATATCATACATGATCCCTAAAATAATGGCTTTTTGCACAGATCATTCAAACGCAAACACATCTCATTTACAATATTTAAAAAAGCACATATGTTTATATCACTACTCTCATCGGAATCTTTAAGTATTAGGAACCAGTTAAGCATGTGCTTAGAATTTCCAAAAATCTAATTTTCATTTGGAAACTCAAATTTTATCACTTATAACAAATACTGTGAGCTACTTAATCTGAAGTAAAGGCTCACTTCATTCATTTCTGTGAAATAGCTACATGTGAATAACCTTACCTTACCTGTCAATGTCAATCCATCTTTTGAGTAAAAATGGGTTTTTGTGAAAAAAGTGGCTAGTTCAGCTAACAACTCAAACAATCGCACACGGTTTTCCCTTGAGACAACTATTTACTACTCAGTATCCAGAAGAACTGTACCCAGGCTCCCTTTTTTGTCACAAAGAATATTAAAAACAAATGTATCCAAAGGGTGACAGTCAACAGCACTGACAATTTTCTACTGTTCCAAGAAGAGCATTCATAAGTGAACTGGCTTTTATTTATTTATTTTTTTCTTTTCCTGCCAGCACCCGGTAGTGAAGAATAAAATCACCATCAAGTACAGTTTGGTGCCACTGTCCTGATCTGTGCTAAAGGACCAGGAATTGCTGGTCCTGCATTGCTTTTGTTACCAGTAAAAATGTTAACGCAGTGAAAAAGGCAGGAAACATCACGTTACTGAAAAAAACTGTTTGGACCTGAAAGACCCCCTCCAGGGATTCACAGACCACATTCTTGAGAACCATCACATTAATCTACTGATGAAATTATGTCAACTCTCCCCTGGGCCTCCAACCAATGGGACCACTGCCCCATACCTCTGGGGGCTCTCCGGTCCTTAGCTTTATAGCCAAACCAATATTCTTATATCCTAAGTTAAAACTGAAACACACACACACACACACACACACAAACACACTGTGTATCTTTTTATTTTTATTTTTGTATCTTTACCCAGACTAAATATTAACCTGCATGATAATAAAAACTAACTACTGGGGCACCTGGGTGGCTCAGTTGATTAAGTGTCCAACTCTAGATTTCAACTCAGGCCTTATTCTCAGGGTTGTTGAGTTTAAGCCCTGTGCTGGGCTCCACACTGGGCATGGAGCCTACTTAAAAAAATAATTTTAAAAAAATAATTTTTAAAAAGAAGTGGTTATAGTATTAAAACAAAGAGCTTTTCTAACAGAATGCATGAACTCCAGAATTTTTGTCATCCTGTTTTTTCCTTCCTTCCTTCCTTTCTTTTTTTGAGAGGGAATTTTCTAAGACCCAAAGAATTCTCTCTAGAGAATAATTCTAAAGAATTATGTTGGAGACAACATAAGGAGCTTGGCCCTGCCAGAGAGAAGGTAGGTGGGTTCTTAGATTTACCAAGAACTGTGAAGAAAGCAATTACTCCGAGGGCAATGTGCAAAGGAAGGGATTCTATTCCAAAGAGGGAGGGGAAGCAAGGTAAGTCCATGCTAGTAACATTAGTTCATTCACATTACTGGGTTAACTAGAAATCCGCAGGGAAAGTGGAGAAGAAAATTAACATATATTAATATATTAACATAGACTGAACACTTACTGAGACTCACACATATCAGTTTCATGATCACATTTAAAGCTCACAACCTCTATTTCACAAAGCTGACGAGTCACAGGCTGTCAAAGCATAACTGGTATGTTGAATCCAAAGCCCATGGTGACTCACACTTTTAGTAATATGATTTATTCATTGAAAGATGTGTCAAATTCCCAATAACAATTTGATTTAGAACAGGACTAGAAAACTTACTGTGAATGGTCAGATCGTAAATATTTTAGGCTTTGCAAGCCCTAAGTCCGTTACAGGTCTTCAATTCCACTGGAGCATAAAAGCTATGGGGAAATGACAGGCTACAGGAAAACAAATGAGTGTGGCTGTATTCTAATAAAACTTTATTTATAGACACCGAAATTTGAATTTCATATAACTTTTACATGTTAGGATATAGATTTTTTCAACTGTTCTTAGCTTGCAAGTCTTAAAAACAAAACAACAACAAAAAAAAAACCAGACTTGGCCAAATTTAGAATATGTCCTACACACAGTTTGGAGACTGCTGTTAAGCATTTTATATAATTCAAGTATTTTACTTACATATTCTTCATATCTTCAAGACATTTTAACTTTCTTCATATTTTAAACTAATGATAGACATAAAACTCAGAAGCCAGAATAAACTTTATTTCTAGTTGTGATAATGACTTATTCAATAAGAAGATGCTTTTGTATTAAATCTATTCACTATAGTGATCAGTTTCTGCTCAGGAGAATATTTATATTAAACGTTAATATTAAAAGAAACAAAATGAAATTTTTGGAAATACCTTGAAAAATTATAATCCATTCCTCAGTTTTGAGATAACAACTTCTTAGCTATGTGGTTAAAAGACCCTCCAAATCAAAACCCTTTAGGGGCGCCTGAGTGGCTCATTTGGTTAAATGTCCTCAGGTCATAATCTCAGGGTTCATGAGTTTGAGCCCCAGGTCGGTCTCTGTGCTGACAGCTCGGAGCCTGGAGCCTGCTTCGGATTCTGTGTCTCCCTTTCTCTCTGCCCCTCCCCACCTCAATCCCAAAAATAAACATTTAAAAAAATTAAAAACTCTTCAACAACAAAAGGGAGTACTTATTCCACTGAATTATTTTAAGAATTACATGAGCTAATGCACTAAGCACAGTGTCTAGCACACAGTATATATAGTATTGTCTGATATTGTGCTTAAATAATAGCAAAAACAAAGGGAATATTCTAAAGGAATAATCTAAACTGGGTTCAATTTTTTTTAACGCACAAAGAAGTTAACTGCAGTGTTATTTATAATAGGAAAAATTGGAAATCATTTCTGTAAAATGAAAATCATGAACTAGTATGTATCTACAAAATGAATTATAAGACTTCTTTTAAAAAATGTAAAGAAGTTAAAATTTTACATTTTAGAAGAAGGTTCTGATTCTGGCCTCAGTTAAAGCAGAATGAAGCACATTCCATGAGGAATGCAGGAATCTCGCAGGACCGCGGCCAGCACCTGGGCAGAGCACAGAGCAGGCAGGGCTGAGGAAGGAAGGGGGCCAGCCGCGGAAGTGAGCTCAACCTTCCACCTCCCACTTCTCCCATCCTGGGCTTTAAGGCAGCCCCAAAACCAGAACTCGGCACCGGTGATCAACAGCCTAATCCTTCTGGTCTCAGGAGCAGGAAAGGGAACCAGAAGGATCAGAGGAGGCCGGGAAAACCCTCCCAAGAAGTCTGGTTTTTTAGGTTGTTTATCCTTTCTCTGGGCCCCTGCCCGCAGGCGATCCCAGGGCAGTGAAGGCAAGAGCAGGTGAGGCCTTCTTCATCCCCATCCCTACCTTGGTCCTTAGCCTAGCTAATTCCCAACCTGAAAGCCTCTGCTCGGGCTTCACAACCTCCCGGAAAGCCCTTTCTCGCACCCCAGTCTGGATGGCATGTGCGTCTCCGTGCTCCTACGAAGCCCTCTATGGTAGATCCATCGACGGGGGCAGTCCCTTTGACCTCCCACACGGAAGTGTCCTAGTTTGGACTTTAGAGAACTGACCCTTCTCTGGATATCCATTTTGTGCTTCCGTTTACGTACCGATCCTCCTGCTAAAACTCAAGTTCTGCCAGAGGAGGGTCCTGGCCACGCTGCTCATGACCGTGCACCTGGTGCCAAGGAAGAGGCCACTACGTGGAAGGCGAGAAATACAGGTTAAGTGAATAAATGGGCATTTCCACACAGTCTTCCTTTCTGATTACAAAACAGACATTTCGAACCCTGAATACAGCACGACTGTACACAAGGTCCTGAGACATGGTATTTAAGGACTTTTCCATACCGGTCAACATGATTACCTCCTGTACAAGCCCCCAGCTAGGCTCCCAGAAAGAAAAAGAAAAGAAAAAAAAAAGAAAAAGAAAAAGAAACCTTATTTTGAACAATTATTTCTTAATTTGAATAAAGCTTTAAGAAACACAAGACATGGTGGCCCATGCAAATTATCATCACATTATGTTTAGTTTTCTCAGTAATTACTTCCATTATATTTATTACTGTTTTATTAAAAGGGTGTGCCCGTTCTGATTTTCCTGTCAGACATTTGCTCACATGGGCCTATATGGTTTGCTTTTGGATTCCGCCTACTCCCACAACCCGACCCGCTGCTCAAGGGCTGGTGGCCCCACACCATCTTCACTGGGTCCAAACTCTTTCATGGGCACCAGAACTAAGTGTGGCCTCACCAGCCAACAAGGACCGAGTACATCCTGTGCCTACGACCTGGAAGTAATTATCTTATCTCATCTTTGCAACAAGCTAGAGAGGTAAGTTTTGACATTACCGCCATAAGACGGGGCCCGCAACCTAGCGGAATGGAGATTCCATAGCTGTCAATGCCCACTGCCCTGCCCAGCCTGGCCACCAGCCTCCCTACTGGGATATACCCATTTGACTCACCCCCACACCCCAACCCCCGGCCAATATTTCTGAACTTTGAAAGTGGTGCTACTGTATATTTCAGTTCTCTTTAGGAACTGATAAAGATAAATGTTAAAAATTGTTTATTTTGTTCTAAAATATCATTCAAAGTAAGTATGCCTACCAAGTGGCACACAACATACGTTACATAAATAGTAGACGCATAAATAAAAGCAAATGCTTAATCCCATGTTTCCAATGCCATCACTGTCATCACCTATTTTAATGATTTGTGTTTAAACCTAAAGATAATACACAAAGTAGCTTTAAAAGTTCCAATATAAAAACAAACAAAAAACTGAGAACATTTACCCTTCACTCACTATCAGTGTTGGTAGATACTGAAAGTTTAGAATTTCTACCCCCAGGAGCACTTGCTTTTCTAAATAATATGCCCTCAGGCTGCTCCCTGGCTTCCCTCTTAACATCTGATTACACATTACCTTGTATTAGTTACTCACTTTCACATTATTAAACTTCTCAAACCTAATTATAAGAAATGTTGAATCCCACACCTGTGTTTCAATAACCCTGAAACTAACAATGGTGACGATGAGGGTACTTCGGCTTTGTGTTACAGTTCACAAACTAAAAAGTCTTTCTCATTCTTCCATTTTATCTACTGTTATCTCCATTTTAAATTAGAGGAAGTAGAAGCTCAGAGCAGAGCAGAGAAGCAATTTACCTGAGGTCACAAGGTTCAAAGATGGGCTCTACACTATCAGACAATTATGCAGGCAGGGAGGCTAGGCTAGGGGGTGGGTGGTTGGAGGGTGTAACATTTCTGGAATCAGAATACTGCACTTAACAAAGAGTAGTCAATTTCCTACAGCAAAAAGCTACAAATCCAAATTATAGACAACAAGTCAGAAATAAGGGACACTGGATAGAACTGTTCTTTTTCAGAGCTGGAGAGATCATCAAAACCAACAGTCACTGATTGGCCTTAGATTATAAGGTACCCCTCCATGTGTAGATATAAATCGTTGGCTTCTTTCTCCCAAGTTAAGAATACCAATCTTCCCAGGATACAAGGGATCACTCCTGATGCACTGGTAGAGGTTGGATCAACGCTAAGTGCTCTACAACTATGAAATGTTAAAACACTTCTGCATCTATATCACACATGTCAATGATTAAAAAAAAATGAACCCTTATAACAAAGCTTTGTCAACCTCATTTGGCCCAAAGTCATGCAGCAGGTAAATGGCACAGTCAGAAAGAACTTCCATAAACATGTGGAAACTACATGGGGCACTCTAAGCCTACGTGGCTAGGAAACCACAAGAAGCATGCAACCTTTTAACAGAGGCAGTGACATGGAGGGGAATCCCTATTACAGCGGAGGCCTTAAATACAGGCAGTATGAAACTGGAAAGTCCGGAGCAAGGAAAGGCAAAGGTGCCAATAACATATGCCAAAAGAACAGGGCACCAGGATGGATAGCAGTGTGTCCATCGGTCACTGAGCGCGCCGGAATCCTGCTGTCTGCCCAGCACCGTGAGACCCAGAGGTGAACAAAACAGAAACAGGCCCCCATCCTATGGGGGGCTATGGCCTGGTAAGGGAGGCTGACTTTGTAAAGGAGAAAGAGAGAAGGGGTTGGACAGAATTACCAAAGAAAATAATAAAGTCACTTAAAAATATTACCAACTATAATGCGATAACAATTTAAAATATTAATCATCATAATAATAGCTGCTTCTGTATTCTGGCTGGTCACCTGCCACCTGCAGGTACCTTACTGGGCCTCTACAGCCGACACCTCGCTGTTTTCAGAACAGAGAACACTGCCAAAAGCTAACTTATCTAGTGCACAGATAACAACATGGCTGGGAGCCGAACCCAGGATTAGCTGAGCGCAAACACTTGACAACCTCCACTCGGTAACATTCATTAAGCATCAAGTATGAGTAGGAACCCACCATACGCTGAGTCCATAATGATAATCGAGATGTGTCCTATTTCCATGTAAGTTACACTGCTTTTCAGTCCAAATCACAATGCTGTTTAGTCTCTAACTGAACATGGGCTCTTTCTCTTCTTTGAAAAATAGCCAGACTCCTAATCAAATGTGAAATTCCTGTCATGAACACTGGTAGCCCTGCTTTCTCATCTTGCTTTTTTAAATCCTAACTCTATTGTTGAGGATGACATAGTTTTTCAAAAAGATGCTTAGTGCTAGGGCTGACACGTGCTGTCCTTAACTTTCTCTAATCTCTGGATGTGGAATCTAAATGGCAGTACAAACAAGGGCATAATTTAGTTTTTTAAGTGTTTTTCTTAATAAGCTGGATTTGCAGTACCTCTCCAGACTTCGCATCTCTGCCAGGCTGCGGGACCAAGTCTCAACAAGAAGGATAGTGTCACAGCTTAATAACTGAAAGAAACATGATCTCTCCTGCAACCCGTCATGTCACCGAATAAAGCTGATTATTCGATAATTTGGCCATAACAATTTAAAGATCTGTAAGTGCACTTCCCTCTTAGTTCTCTTCTGAGATCAATATGGTAATAATCTCCCCCTGGCAAAGCACGATCAGTATGAGCAAGAGTACAAGTTAAAATTAAATACATAAAACTACTCAACTTTATGTAGAATTATACATGCTATTTTCTATAAATGTATTTATCTACTTTATGTATTTCTTTTTCTCAAGATTAGTATCTGACATACATACACTTACGTGTATACACAAACACACATATACAGCTATTCATATACACACATAGTAACCATTTCTGAAAATAAAACACGTTCAAATGGAAAATTTTAGCACTGATTTTTTTAAAAGATATCAATTTTGAAGCATTTCTGTGGGACAAGATTCAACAATGTTAAAGCAGTAACACTTATAACGATTTCTCTGTTACTTTGAGGGCAACCTCCATGTTTCTATCCATTATCACAGATTCTGAAATGGAATTAAGACAAGTTAATTCTTCTTTTCCTTCCTTACAGCAACCATCCACCCAGAATCCCTCACCAACCCAGAACCCACTGTGGTCTCTCAGGGTTCTGTGAGTTTGTGCTGTGATCCATTCTCCCTCTTCTCCTTCAATCCCATTTAAGCTTAAAATTCAATCTCAAACGTACCATTCCTGTGAAGTCTCCTTCCAACCATAACCATGACTTACACTCCCCAAGTGCTCCTCGGGAAGCTGGGTCACACTTCCATCAAGGCACCCCCTCCCAGCTGCACCCCAGTTCCTGCAGAATGTCTAACACATTCTATGCATGTATTTAATAAATTCATTTATTCCACAAACATTTGAAGCCCACTGTGTGCTAGGAAATCTGCAATGAGCAGACACACTTGATCTCTTGGACCTCAAATGTTAATACTGAATACACTAATAACCACTGACAAAAGATGTCAAATCGCTAATATCCTTAAACATTACATGTAAAATATTTAAATGATTTAAAATGCTGAAAAAATTAAGGAGCATCATAAAGGAAAATACAGGAAGAAGATGTGTTTTACGCAGATCTAAAGGTTCAAGATCAAAATACCAGATAGGAGAGAAAAATCATTTCACACAGGTTAGCTCAAACCATCCTCTTCTAGAAAGAGAGAGAGAATAAAAGAGAAGAACCAACTTGCTTTTTTTAAATCTTTCATCAGAGATGTTTTTGAAAAAAGTATTTGTGTGCAGTATGATTCATGTTTGATCAGACCAGATAACAGTATTTCTGCAAATCAACTTCTGTCACAATTAATGTCAATTTATAATAAATATACACCACTTAAGAATGGGTTTTGCTACATAGGTAAATATCACCATTATTATTCAAACTGTGTTCATGTACTGAAAACATCTGGGCCGCAAAGCACAAGATATACACACCTAAATACGCACAGATTACATATAAATGACTATTACTATGCCTCTCTGATGCAGCCAAGAAAGCCATTCAATCACACTGCAGATCAGCCAACTCCTCTCTTCAAGAGTGGAGGTGACACGCGCCCTGCCTACCATCAAACCTAATTTCTGGGAGGAGTGTACGCCTCAATCACCCCTCTACCAGAAGCAGGAGCTCAGATATGAGCCTAGGGCACGTGGACTTCGTGTAGACTTGCTACGAGGCTATCATCTATTTATTACTCATTCATCCAAAATGTTGTCTGAGCATCCTCTACACACCGAGCACTGCTTGCACTGTGTGCTATCAGCAGTGAATACTACAGAACCTGGCGCTCGTGAAGCTCACAATGTGCAAAGGGCTGATGAATGTAGAGAGGAAAACGAAGTGTTATAAATGGTACTGGAAGGGACCGGAGTCTCACCAACCTCTTCATTTGCTTCTTACACCACGAGGCTGGCATGCTGACCATGAGCCGAGGCAGCCTGTAGACTGTGAGCGTCACGACCCTCAGAAAGCTAAGTGGGAACCAAAATGGAGTGCAGGCACCACATTTCTCAAGCATGTTCCTCCTTACTCTCCCGGCCCAGGGTCCAGGTCAGTAACAAAGACACCAGGTAGAACTGGGGAGCTCAGGCCTTTGTTAATAATCCAAGGATCCTTGCCTGGTGCATCTTGGTATGCTACACCTTTCAAGGGCCTAAGCAAATGCAAAAAATACACAGAATCCAGGGATGCCCACCAACCCTATGTTCCTATTAAGAGAGTCCCATGAAGTAACAGGTGAAAATCTTTGGTAAAAGTCCTGTAAAGTGATTTCAAATGCCATCATCGGCATCATCGGCATCACCATTTTCTTTACCATCATCATTTAGTCCTATTTGTGCTTGATTATATCACTGAGGAAGAGCTGATCCTCTAGAAATTAACTTCCACCAAAAAGAGAAGGCGACCACACCAAGCCCTGCATGAAAACACCCTGCAACAAGAAGGGCAGGAGTCTGCGTGGAGAGGGTACTGGCGGCTGGTAGGTGAGCCACACGGAAAACAAGCCCCTCCGATCCCCCTAGAACTGGCCATCAGGGGTGCGACACCGGGTGTGACCCACCCCCTTCATTCACAGCGCGCCGCTACCTCCAACCGTACACCCTTCTGGCTGGCATGCTCTCCTCCAGCCCTGCAGACGCGGGCACCCCTGNCGCCACAGGCCGCGATCAGAACCGCCCCTGCTCCGACAGCATGTCTTCCCAAAGGGCTGGCCTGCGCCACGTGTCCGAAAGACAGAAAAGGGTTCATAAAATATGATCAGCAATGTTCAAACATAAGCCAGGTGCAAATAAGACTTACTTAGTAAATAAAACATTTTAATAGAGAAAACCATCAGTTCTGACCTTCCTTGTCAAAGGGAGGGGGTAGGAGGGAGGCAGAGAGGCGGGGTCTACAAGCACCGGGGCAACAGAAGAAAGATCTCATCCCAGGAACAAACACAAAGAACAGTTAACAAAGCGACCACTATTATTTACTGCACATTCTTTTCTAGTGACCTGATGGAAAGAGCTTTATGATAAAGAATAAACACTGGCTGGGCGCCTGCTACCTGCCAGGCACTAGTCCGACTTGGGGAATATTTGGTTTAGTGCCCTGGCCCGCTCACCCCCCAGCAGCGCCGCTAGCGAGGCGGTGCCATCCTGTGCTGCAGACGACGGCAGTGCCAGAGGTAACGTGCATGCATCCTCACAGCTACGTGGGGACCTGAGCACATCTGATACCTTCTCTCCCAGACCACCACTTGCCTGAACAATGAAATCCAGAATCTCAGCTTTTCCCAGCTTCCAAAGCCACTCCTCCCCCATCCCAAAACACACTCATACCCCAAACACGAAGAAAAAGAAACACGGACGAAAACGGAGCACACCACGGAGATGTAGGGACGCCGGGCATGTAACTGACAGAGGCATCTCAGCCAGGAACACCGGGTTTCTCCTAGAAACCCGTCAGGGAAGCAGGAGCTCCGTTCCGCTTCCCCTCTTCATCAGCCTTAAGCCTTAGAAACCTAACGAACGACTTCCTGTTTGCCAGAGCAGCACTGTACATTGCTTTTAATTCTACTGCAGATTTCATCAGATGCAAGTCCAAACACTGGATACATCATTGCTAATTATTTTTCCCTCTGTCCTATGGACAACATTAAGTTCATCAGCCCAACAAGTAACTGAACTTACACCCTAATGTAATGTTCAGTGACATTATAACACCTTTGCTTCTTGACTTTGCAAAACCACAGGGAAACCAGATAGAAGTGCTTCTCCAAGAGTGTCACCAAGTTCTGGAGAAGCATTTATTCTGACGGTGTGCCCATTACTGTTTTGATCATTATACTGTCAAAAAGAGCTCTCTGACCATCTATAATAGAAAGGAACAACAAATTCTCTGTGAAAAGCAACCACAGAGAGTGGAAAATGGAAAACCAAATATCCAGGTTTCTAGTTTAGCAAAGTATGCTCCTGTGACCAAGTCATCCTAAAAGGTGACAGTCTGAGAGCCTCCAAATGCACACCTTCTACTGAGTATCTCCCTAAATAACCATGGCCTTGGCAGAAACAACACACATTATCCTGGCAGTTGAATCACTGCATTGTACGCCTGAAACTAATAAAACACTGTATGTTAACTTTTCTAGAATTTAAAAATAAATTAACTAAAAAAAGAATATGTTGGGGCGCCTGGGTAGCTCAATCGGTTAAGCTTCTGACTTCGGCTCAGGTCATGATCTCACAGTTCGTGGGTTCGAGCCCCACGTCGGGCTCTGTGCTGACAGCTCAGAGCCTGGAGTCTGTTTCGGTTTCTGTGTCTCCCTCTCTCTCTGACCCTCGCCCACTCATGTTCTGTCTCTCTCTGACTCAAAAATAATAAACTATTAAAAAAAAAAAGAAAGAATATGTTAAGAATAAAAAGTTTTTAAAAATATGATTTAGAGGGCCTCATCTAAATATATTCACAGACACTACTGATGGGCAGAAAGTTTAATTGGCATGACTCCTCTATAAATCAATTTGACAATGTGGGTCAAGAACCTTTAAAATGTCGAGTTTACTTTTCTGGGAAACTGTCTTCAAGAAATTATCTGAACGGCTACTGCAGACTGAAGTGCAAAGAGGCTCAGTGAAGCGTTCACTGAACAAGCATTTACTGAAGGCCTACTGTGTTGCAGCCACCGTGAGAGATACAGTCCTTGCCTTCAAGGAGCTGACCCCAGGAGGGAAGATGTAAGTAGGAAGTTTACAACCCAGTGTGATAAAGGCCGCGACAGGGGAAGACGGAAATGGGCAGACACAACCAAGCCAGAGCCAAGGGTGGGTGGCAAGCCAGTTTCCTCTAGGCGGAGACCCCCCAGCTGAGTCCCTGGGAATAGTAACGAGTTAGGCACATCAGAGGGAAAAGGGCATTTCTGTTAAAAAATAAAGCACGACACAGACTGGACCTTACACAGAAACCGGTGACTTTCAAGAACCAGACGAGAAATCCAGTCCACTAGTCACCTGGGCCCCAAGAGAGGATGACAGGAATGAGACTGGAGACTAAAGTAGAGCAGCAAATCCCATCCTGAGAAACTGTAAGATTTTTATCTTGAAGATATGAAGTATCAGTGAAAACTTTTAAACAAAGGAATGACTTGATTGGATTTGCATGTTACAAAAGACTTGTGTTGGGGCACCTGGGTGGCTCAGTTGGTTAAATGTCCCACTTCGGCTCAGGTCACGACCGCACGGTTTGTGGGTTCGAGCCCCGCGTCGGGCTCTGTGCTGACAGCTCAGAGCCTGGAGCCTGCATCGGATTCTGTGTCTCCCTCTCTCTCTGCCCCTCCCATGCTCATGCTCTGTCTCTCAAAAATAAATAAATGTTAAAAAAAATATATTTTTAGATAAAAAAATAAAAAGGTGTTTTGCACTGCTTCCTTTTAAAGTGCAAATCTTGATAGAAGATTTACAGTACTAGCAGTAAGGAAGCAGAGTCAGGCTGTCACAGTAATACTGGCAGGGGCAGAAATGGATAGACATTGAGGAAACTCCGACAACACGTAATTATTCATAATTCCAGGAACGGAAAATGCTCATTGGTGAAGAATCAGCTAAGTATATGATGGTATCTGTCACGTGGAGTACTACGTGGCCGTGAAAAAAGTCTTTCCAACTTTCCAATGACCTAAGAAAATGACTGTGCTACCATATTAAACTAAGAAGAACCCAAATCTAAAATTTGATATGGAAAAGGAAACTGTCTGAAATATTAACAATGACCATCTCCAAATGATTGTGTTCTGGGTAGTGCAACTTTTAAAAATTGTTTATATTTTCTGTTTTTTTTCCCAAAACAAGCAATCATTTATCAAGTACATTAAGAGTGCTTTCCACAGCCTGTGTGCAGTTACTCAGCGTTCTACAAAAGAGACATGAGCCCTGGCTTCATGAAACTTAAGGTCCAGTGAGCACATATTTATTATTAGAAGAAATAGTCAACACTTTTTAATTTTTTTAATGTTAATTTATTTTTGAGAGCAACAGAGAGACACAGCATGAGCAGGGGAGGAGGAAGGTAGAGAGAGAGGGAGACACAGAATCTGAAACAGTCTCCAGGCTCTGAGCTGTCAGCACAGAGCCCAACGTGGGGCTCGAACTCACAAACTGTGAGATTGTGACCTGAGCCGAAGTCGGACGCTCAACCGACTGAGCCACCCAGGTGCCCCGAAATATTCAATTTTAAAGTAACTAAAAGGAATATCCTGAACTCATTTATTAGCTTTAATAGATTTTTAATAGATTCCTTATGATTTCCTGTAAGTAAGACCATGTCACCTATACAATACAGTTAGTGGTACTTCTTCCTTTCCCATCTAGATACCTTTTATTTCACTTTCTTGCCTTCCTGCTCTGGCAGGAACCTCCAGGACAATGGTGAATAGTAGGAGTGAGAGCAGACATCTGTGCTCCTTCCTGGTCTTAAGGGAAAAGTCTTTCACTATTATGTTACGTGCAGGGTTTTCATAGATACCCTTTTTCAGATTTTGGAAGTTCCTTTCAATTCCTAGTTTGTTAAGTGTGCTTATCATGAAAGGGTTAGAATGTGTCAAATGCTTTTGCTGTGTTTATTGAGATGATGATATGTTTTTGTCCTGTATTCCAATGATAGTGTATTAATTGATTTTTCAATGTTAAATCAACCTTGTGTTCCTAGGATAAATCTGTATGATCACGGTGTATAATCCGCCTTATATGTTGCTGGATTTGGTTTCCTAGTATTTTAAGGATTTTTGTCTCTATATTCATAAGAGATGCTGGTCTGTAGTTTTTTGTGTGATGACTTTGTCTGATTTTGGAACAAGGGTAATACTGTTCTCCTAGAATGAGTTGGGAAGTATTCCTTCTGCTATTGGTTGGTTTGTTTGGAAGAGTTAGTCAAGAATTGTTATTAATTATTTTTTAAATGTTTGGTTGGATGGACCATTTGGACTTGGGCTTTTTTTAGTGAGTATTTTTTATTTGCCAATTCATCTCTTTACTATTCTGTTCACATTTTCTATTTCTTCTTGAGTCAGTTTTGGCAGTTTCTGTCCTTCTAAGAATCTTCCAATTTAAACCACGTTATCTAATTTATGGACACACAATTGTTCGTAGTATTTCCTTACAATCCTTCTGATTTCTGTAAAGTCAGTAGAGGGTCTCCTTTTTCATTCCTGAATTTATAGTCATTTGAATCCTCTCCTGTTTCTTTTAGCCAATGTAGCTAAAGTTAAATTTTGTTGATCTTTTCAAAAAGCCAACTTTTGGTTTGTTGATTTTCTCTATTGTTTTTCTATTCTTTTTTTTGATATTTTCCATTCTATTATGTATTATAAGCAGACATCTACAAACATGTTCTCTTGATAAGAACAGAAACTATATTTTTCTTATGTCACATGGAACATCCTCCAGGACTCATCAATCTGTATTATTTCCATCATTCTGCTTATTTTAGGTTTATTTTGCTTCTTTTCACAGTCTTCACATGGAAGGTTAAGTAACTGATTTGAGATTAACTTTCATTTTCAATATAGGTATTTATAGCTATAAGTTTGCCTCTAAGTGCTGCTTTAGCTGCATCCCATAAATTGGGGTATGTTGTATCTTCATTTTCATTCATCTCAAACTATTTTCTAATTCACCTTGTGATTTGTTTGGCTCATCAGTTATTAAGAAGTCTGCTAACTTCCACATACTTGGGAATTCCCCAACTATTTTTCTGTCATTATTTTCTAATCTCATTTTATTGTGGCCAGAGAACATCTTTTGCATTATTTCAACCCTTGAAAGTTTACTGAGGCTTGTTTTATGGACTAGTTTATGATCTGTCCTGAAGAATGTTCCATGTGACTTAAGAGGTATGTAGTTTCTGCTGTTGTCACGGGAACGTGTTCTACAGATGTCTGCTAAGTCTAGTCAGCTCATAATTGTTTCAGTCTTCTATTTCCTTACTAACCTACCTAGTTGTTGTACCCATTATTTAAAAAGGGTATTGAAGTCTCCAAGTATTATTGTTAAGCAGTTCATAATTATTTAAGGACACTGTATTAGTTTCCTACCGTCACTATAATAAATTACCACAAATTTAGCATCTTGAAACAACAATGTGAACATTACCTTCGATTTCTAGAAGTTAAGTCTAACATGGGTATGTAAGAAAGCATATCTTTTAGAGGCTTCACCAAAGAGTTCTTTCCCATGTCTTTCCCATCTTCTTGAGGCTGTCCGCATTCCTTGGGAATGATGGCTTGAGGCCACATCACTACAATCACTGCTTCCACTGTCACACTGCCTTCTGTCTGACTCCGACTCCTCCTCTCTCTCATAAGGACCGGTGCTTACTGATTATGTTGGGCCCACCCAGATGACCCACAATACTCTATCTCAAGATCTTTAACCTAATAATGTTTGCAAAGTTCCCTTTGCCACATACGGTAGTATTCACAACTTCTGGGGCTCAGGATGCAGACGTATCTGGGGAACACTGTTCAGCCCACCACAAACGTTAATTAAAGCAAACTGCTGATTCAAATTAGACACAAATCGTCGAACCGAGTCCTCGTTTGTTCCATGTCACTGAGCTCATTAGGGTCAATATAAACCAAGCACTTTTTAGCTCTTCTTTTGAATATATCAACATTGCTCTTTGGCGTTCTGTTTAATTACTACATCAGTCATGTTTCGTTTCTTTTGTCTGTATTTTCTAAATATTTTATGGAATTATTTCAAGTGATCATGCTGAGTCTGTAGGATTGAGGCAAAAATCTGTAAATAAGATACACCTTTTATAGCATAGCAAGAAAAGAACACAAGTTTTGAGTCAAAACAGAGCTTGGTTCTAACCTTGCCCTTCCACCTTTCTCAGGCCAAGTCTCACTAGAAAATGGGGGTGTCCGTATCTATCCGTGGAAGGCTGTGGCAGAGATTAAGGAAAGTGATGTGTGAAACAATGTGGAAACCAGATGGGAAGCAGTGACTAAGAGGAGCTCAGTAGCAGTCACTGCGGCTGGAATGGTCTACAAACAGATAAAAAGTAGAAGCACAGAGGGAAGGAAAGAGCAGCCGTCAAGTCAGTCGATTAACTACCTGCTCATTCTGACACGTGAACCAAATGACCTCTGACGAGTTCCCTGACAGGCACTCTGAACACTACCCAGATGAAAACTTCAATATGACGATCAGCCCCGGGAGGCCCTTGCGCCTTAACCCACTATAACTGGGAAGCAGAAGGACAAAGTCCAAAGCACTCAGTCACAAGCTAGCTGTGCGACATCGGGCCAGTCACAACTTCTGGGAAAGCCTGTTTTAAGTGGAATATATTTCTCTTATCTCAGAGGCTCCTACCAAGTACTGAGAAAAATATGGTCTGTAAATTTGCTAGCATTTACCAAGAACTCAACAAACAACAGCTCATTATTATTAACAATTATGTGACACTGACAAGGTCTTTAGTATCTCCAGAGCCCCTGATGTATCTTTCAAGATAATATCCTAACACATGAAAACCCCTAAAAGCAGGCTGAAGGTGTACTTGGTACCTGGTGAACATCAGTTTTCTGCAGCCACCCCCCTCCCATCCCTCGGCTCCCCCAAGACCTCCACATCCTCATCTCGAGAACCTGTGAATGTGTAAGTTGCATGGAGAAGGAAAACTCCAAGTTGCAGATGAACTAAGGTTGTTAATCAGCTAATCTTAAAATGGGCAAATTATCCTGGATTATCCAGGTAAACTCAAGGCAATTACAAAGAGTCTCACAAATGGACGAGAAAAGCAGGAGAGAGAGAGGCCTACCGAGGAGGCCGTGTGGAAGGGCAGCATGGAAGTTGCTGGCATCAGAGATGGAAGAAGGAGCCGGGCACCCAGGGCTGTGTGCAGCCTCCAGCAGCCAGAAGAGTTAGGGAACCGTTTCTCCCCTTGAATCTCCAGAAAGGGACTTAGCCGCCCAGACACCTGACACTGGCCCAGTGAGAACCATCCCAGACTCCGCACTCTAGAACCCCAAGATAATAAAACCGCTAAATTCACAGCCATTTGTTACAGCCGTAGACCACTGATGCACTCTCCCTTCCAGTTTTTCAGTTTTATAGTAAATAAGTCACAAACAAGATCTGAATCTGAAAACTGAAAAAGAAAAGATCCAATTGTTTTTGTTTTCTCTACACAGATGAACCTCCTCTTAAATGTCCTATGAAAATCACTTCTTTCTGAACTGTACTGATGAGAGACCGGAACAGTGCCTGATTCTTGGCCCTTGCCACAAAGAACTTAAGATACCAAATGATATAAACAGACTCATTACTGTTCCGGAACAGTGGTATTAAACAACATAAGTAAGACACAACCCACCGCATAGAAGTACCTGTGTTAAAAGCAGCAGCCAGCTCAAGAGAAGCCTTCATGATTCAAAACTAAGTAAGACGCGGCACATATTCCCCTTGGCCACACTGGCTTCAAGTACACTATTAACCTTCAGGGCAAAGTTTATGGTTTGGAACCTAGTCTGCATACTGTGCTTTTTGTTTAATCAGAAGAAACACTGCTTCTTTGACTTACACATGAGAACCGGGGAGGTCAATATTTGCTGCAAACAAGGACCCCAAATGAAGGTACTTAGAAAAGCTTCTTACTGATATTTTTCAAACAGGTGGCAAAACTATTTTGGAAAAGGGTTACTCAGGTAGGAAGTGACAACTGTCAAATGAAATTAAGTGAACTATGAGACGGTGAACCAGCACATCATGAAGCTTCATTAATTCCTAGTATGGTCTGCAGGCAAAGGGGTGGAAAAACAAAGTGTCCGTGACACACCCAAATCTCTGGAAGACACCAAGGGCCCGAAGTGTCCTCCCAAACACTGTGACATCACCACCAGTGAGAAAGAATTGTGGTCCCACGGGCTCGTCGGGGCCACCACCCCGGGGTCAGGCGCTGGAGAGTGGCCCCTCGAGGGCAAGCAGACAAGAGACTAAGCAATTTCCTCCGACGAGGGCATCGCACCAGGCTTTTCTCCCGGAACTTGCTTTGGCCCATTCTTACCACGTGGCTGTTGCAATAAGAAAGTCGCACAGTTCTACCCATTCTGGACGAGGCCTCAGCCACCCATGAGAGACCAAACGAGAACTAGGGTCCAACCTAAGGGGTGGGCCACAGGAAGTGGACAAGGAGTCCGCTCCGCCCCTGAGCCCCAGCGGAGAGGAGGCGGGGCTAAGAGTCTTCCACTCCCTGAGCCAAGGGCCAAAGTGCCTGTTTGCTAGGAGGTGACTGCGCCCTCTGCATACATCCGCGGGGAACCTCTGAGCTGGGGCTCAGGATTCACCTTCGGGGTGGAGAGAGGAAGCAACACTAACCAACACATTTGCAAAGAAAGAAGCCATCACAACAGGCATTTGCTGGTGAGAACTGAAAGCCACAAAGCATTTCACTTAAATTAAACTCTACTGGGAAAGTGTGACCCACTTGTGGGAAGAGGAGTTGCTGGGAGGAGCCAGGAAGCCCTATGGGCAGATAAGCCTGCGAGGACCAGGCTGTTGACCACTCTCCCTAAGCTCCTTGAATCAAAGCGCTACCAGCTCAGAGTTCCGGAAGCTTACAGAGACCCTGTTTTGCTTAAGCCTCACGAGCAGTGACAAACATTAAGATTCCTACTTGAAAAGAAACGCACCACACATGTACACACAAAAAGCTTTTAAAACACACAGTTTCAAGTATAATTTACACTGATGGACTCACATCCCTTATGAAGTAGGAAAGGGAACCACAAAGGGTTTCTTCTCCTTTGCCCGAGACTCCAGTGCTGGGAGGGCCACAGGGTCCCTTTGTCCTTTTCTCTTTTGATTCCGCGCTCTCCCCAGGGAACCTCCTCCTCCAGCAAGGCTTCAAACACATGGCCACGCACTCTTAGAGCAATCTGACGTCTGAGAACACTACCTATAATTCTCAACTCACGCAACTCAAACGCTTCTAAACCTGTGTTGTTCAACATTCTAAATGATCTTTCTGAAACACATCGCCGACCATGACCTTCTCCAGCATTATGTCCGTCAATCATGCTCCAAATTTAACATACATCCTTACTCCTCACCCGTCTACAGGCCCTGCACATTCTAGTCCCTGCCTGTCCTTTCCCCCCGCTTCTCCATACATTCCTGCTTTTACTTTACACTCCAGACTAAGAGAAGCCGCTTTCACACGTAATATTCATTCAGCAAGCACTGGGTGCCCGCTGTGTGTCAGGCACTGTCCTGAGCACTGGAGTCCGTTCTGCAGTCCTGACATGTGTCACCGAATCCTCACAATGAGCCCGGGAGGTAGGCAGTACGGTGCCTACCTCGACAAACTAAGGAACTGAGTTTGGACAGGTGAAGGTATGCGCCCAGGTTCGATAATTCTTCAGTGACAAAGTCTGAGTCCCAGCCCCCAGGCCCGTGCTCTCACTGCCAGGGCACACGCGCCCGTCACGAGGCCTGAGAAGCAGCAGGTTTCTCAAAATCAGTCGCTGGAAACTCAAACAGAATGAAAGCCCTCTTTCTCCACGTTGCTTCAACAAGGCACCTGAGACCACGAAGGCACGGCCCTAACGCAGAGAAGAAGAATCTGAGGCCAACGGACTCCCCATCCTACAAACACGAGTGAGAACCTACCATCGCCCAGGCACGGTGCTGGGCACCAGAGACGCACTCCAGCACCGTAAGTCACAGTTGCTGCCTGAAGGGACTTGGATTCTCACGGGAGAAAGAACTCCCAGCAGACGGTCGTCATCTGGAGCGTGACAGGTGCAGGGAGGGCCGCCAAGAGGCGGCGGGAGGCCGAGAGCGGGCGCGGGGGCCACGGAGGGGGGCCACCAGCTCGCTCCCAGCGCACTGCTGCCCGCAGGGAGTCCCCGGCTGCACAGACGCCCGCGCTCAGTGCTGAGGGGAGACTGCCGTCACAGGGCTGTCACCCTCTGCAGCCCAGCCGCACCGGGAGCCGCACGTCGGTCCGGCCCCCTCCCCGGTCGGATAACCACCCCCAGGTGGTGCCCGGGACTCCGTGCGGGTCTTTACCGCAGCACCTACCACCCAGCAATCTCCCTGCCTTCCCATTTCCATGTCCCCACTGAGCAGAAAGCCCCTGGAGCGGGAATAAAGTACAGCCCGGCTCCGTGGCCCGGCTCCTGGCCCAGCCTCAAAGCATGACTTCTCTGAGTAAGAACCAAACACCGTCCAGCCCGGCAGGGAAGGCTGTGGAGAAACACGCTCCCAAAGGGTCCCCCACAAGCCGGACGGCGGCCTCCCCAAGAGTAAGCGCGGAAGCCTCATTAGCAGACGGTGCTGCTCACGGGCCATGTCGCCGGCTCCCCAGGCCCAGAGGCTATTTTCTGCCAGGACCCCTTTACTGGAACTAACACGGTGCTCCAACAGAGACCTCATTCACAGCCTCCTACGCGGATGCTTCCAGAAGTACACGGTGGGTGTGGCGTCAGTGGCCAAGGCCTGCGCCAGGCTCCAGGGACCAGGGACATGAGCACCGCTGGCCTGAAGAGCTCTGGAGGAGGTGACTAACTCTGCGTGACACACGCTGCCGGAGACTCCACACAACCCTCTCAGGATCGTTTTACAGATGGAGAGACTGCGGCTCACAGAGCTTCTTACCACCCGAAGTAACACACCTCTTCACCAGGTATGAGCAAAACCCTGGCAGAGTCGACAAGGCCACAAAACAGAGTATAATATAAAATACAGACAATTCACTATTAAGACACAGGACTTTTATTTTTTTGGCTGCCGCGTTCTCCTAAGTCGCTGCAGCCCATACAAGCGTAGGGCAGGGGGATGGTCTCCTCTCTGTCCTGAAATGACAGTAAACTGCAGGACGGGCCGTGTGTCCAAAGTGCGGACAGCCCTTGCATCACGTGTCTCTAAGTGAGCATGTGAGAGACAAGTCACAGAGGCAGGACTTCCTCACAACGGTCCTTTTCATACTTACAGACAACAGAACGGGGGCTTTGGGGTGGCTTAGTCAGTTAAATGTTCAACTCTTGATTGATTTCGGCCCAGATCACGATCCCAGGGTCAAAAGGTTTGAGCCCCATGTCGGGGTCTGTGCTGATGGTGCGGAGCCTGCTTGGGATTCTCTGTCTCCCTCTCTCTCTGCCCCTCCCTGATTTATACTATCTCTTTCTCTTTTTTAAATTTAAAAAAAATGTTTATTTACTTTTTAGAGACAGAGTGTGAGCAGGGGAGGGGCAGAGAAAGAGGGAGACACAGTCTGAAACAGGATCCAGGCCCTGAGCAGTCAGCACAGAGCCTGACACAGGGCTTGAACTCAGGAACCGCAAGATCATGGCGTGAGCTGAAATCAGACGCCTAACCAACCAAGGCACTCAGGTGCCCCCCTCTCTCTCTCAAAATAAATGAACACTCAAAACAAAATAAACATTCAAAACAAAAAAACAACAAAACAAAAAGCAGTAAAACTCAGTAACCAAATCAAAATCCTGTGAGGCACCTTGGAACTTGGCAGAGCAACGCCAAGTTCAGGCAGACTTGCTCTGTGCCCCCTTCACCAACCAGACCAGGACTGCCCACGAAATCAGGGGCTGTCCCGGGACACAGAACTGTAAAACCACCTTTCTGGATTCCAGAGAAAGGACTGGGCACCACTTCATGCATTTCTGAGAACCAATCAGCCAGTCTGCTGACAAACACAACACCGCTCACCGACACGTGGACAGCGGACTTGTGAATTCAGAGAATTAGGGGCGCCTGGGGGGCTCAGTCGGGTGAGTGTCCGACTTCAGCTCAGGTCATGATCTCGCGGTTCGTGGGTTCGAGCCCCGCGTCGGGCTCTGTGCTGACTGCCAGCTCAGAGCCTAGAGCCTGTTTCAGAGTCTGTGACTCCCTCTGTCTCTGACCCTCCCCTGCTCACGCTGTACCTCTCTCTCTCTCTCTCTCTCTCTCAAAAATAAACTATTAAAAAAATGAATTTGGAGAATTAAAAAAAAAGGTAAGCAATAACTAAAGGTCTGATTTATTTTAGTCATCACAGACACTTTAAGTCGATTTGATTTGCATCTTCATGCTGACGCTGCTATCTGCAATGCCCTGGCGACTGGGTTTTCTCTGTGTCCCACACTGACCTGGATCATTGTCACTGTGCGTCAGCAAGAGGTGGTCTTTCCTAATGACATGCTTCTTCTCTGGGACTCACTTCACCCCCTGATCAAATCCATTCGTCACTGCTATAACAAAACCCTTTTCTGAATAAATCAGAGAAACAAATTACATAAAGGAAACTGAAGAAACAAACCTATTCTGAGACAGTGAAAGGAGTATAATTTTGAGATTTTTCACCCAGTTGATTGGGGCTGGAGTTCTGCCTTTCATCTACAACCACACAGAACAGAGTTATGCTAGACCAGAGCTAGACCAGAGCAGGGGCACNAGCCTTGGGGGCTCCTGGGTGGCTCAGTCAGTTAAGTGTCCAACTTCAGCTCAGGTCATGATCTCACAATTCGTGAGCTCAAGCCCCACATCGGGCTCTGTGCTGACAGCTCAGAGCCTGGAGCCTGCTTCTGATTCTTTGCCTCCCCCCTCTCTGCTCCTCCCCCACTCTGTCTCTGTCTGTCTCTCTCTCAAAAATAAATGAACACTAAAAAAAATAATAGAAAAAAAAGAAAACAGAAGAGAAAGGTAGCCATGTTATGATGACAACAGAAACACCCTCAGGAACTTTATGAAATTATTTTTTCTTATTATTACTTTGCATATTGTGCACAGTATGTGTTTAAAAGACTCCTATCTTGCAAATTAGGACCTCAACACATTGACAAGTTATAAAAAGTCAATATCTATAAGAGCCATATAAGAGGAACAAGTGGTCTAACAATTATCATTAACTCATTCATCCAAAGAGTTCTGACAGCGGCCTCACTGCGGATGGCATCGCAAAGGCACAAGAAGGCCTGGTGCCTGCTCTCTAGTAGCTGAGGCCGAGGAAGGGCAGGCGAACCAGGGCCCACGGCGAAAGCCCGCACACTGCACCTATCACGAAACAGTGTTGTGAGGACACGATCATAACCGTGCATGTCCATGCTGTCTCTGGCTGCTTTTCTGCTGCAACAGCAAGCTGAGTAGAATGCACAGCCCACAGAATATTCGCTCCTGGCCACGTACAGTAAGTCTGCAGGCCTACTCAGTCGCAAAGGAAGACGATGGCTATACACCTGCAGACACACGTCCATCCCCCACTCTGTGCAGTGAGAGGGCCGAGCAGCAATGATACGCCAGTAGTCCGCTCCAGATCCTGATGTTTAAAGACCACGCCATACTATGAGAAACCAGGCCCCTAGGAAGAAATGGCTAATTTTAGAGCTGCAGCACAGCAAATACAAGATGTGCCTGGAACAAAATGATGTCAAGAGGTTAAAAAAAAAAGTCAAAAGACATGGGATGCTCCTTTCAATACGACCCAGGAGCCAGGGTAAAGGGCTTCCCAATGACCAAATCTGGGACAATTTAATTGTCAATTTATGTAGTGATTAGCAAAGGATTATAACCAGATGAATCAAAGAAGAATCCCTGAAATTATACAGACAGATGACAGATGGAGGGAGGGGGAGGAGGAAGAAGGAAAGGAAAACTGAGCACATTCCCTCCAGTAGAATGTCAACCATTCCATGGAGATGGAATGACTGAATTAGAAAACTGCCCCTTTAGGGTTGCCTGGGTGAGTCAGTCAGTTAAGCGTCCAACTCCTAATTTCAGCTCAGGTCATGACCTCACAGTTCGTAGGTTCAAGCCCTGCATCGGGCTCTGAGCTGAGAGCATGGAGCCTGCTTGGGATTCTTTCCCTCTCTCTGCCCATTCCCCATGCTCACTCACTCTCCTCTCTCTCCATCTCTATCTCTCTCTCTAAATAAATAAACTTTAAAAAAAAGAAAATAGCCATCTTACAACTAGCATAGTAATAATTCAGGCAGCAGTGGCTTGCGCTGGTCAGGCAAACAGAAAGTGAAGGGGATCTCTCTAAGGGCTCTGCCTGTTTATAAAATGCTGAGCACACCCAAACTCAAGGCAGGGAGCAGAGGAGGCCCGAGGTAGGAGAGGAAGGCCGTCTCCCACGCTGCTAGAGAACCAAGAACTCGTGTAGGAAATTCAGACACAAAAGATGCGACATGAGGAAGTGAAACATAAATGCGTGGTGATCTCATATGAGAGGCAACAAATCTGTCCTGTATGTTAAAAACTTAGAGCAAAACTAAATACATACAAAATCATGGTCATTCCACCTTAACGACCTAGGAGGCAGGCGTTACTGCCATGTGTAGACAAGGAAGTAACTGGCCCAGAACACACAGTTCAATTTAGCAGTCGGGCACTTAAATATTAGTTGAATAAACAAATAAAATGAAAGAAACCTCAGTATATGTTGCTGAAGGCCTGTGGACTCTTTCTGGTATTCCGCTCAGCTAAAATTACCAAAAAGGTAATCGTGTCTTTGTCCAAAATTCCTCCCAGGTTTTGGACCCAGTACTGGTGAGCCCCTTACCCAGGAGGAAGCTGGCGTTTCCACGCCAGCTGACAAAGCTTGGGTTAGTGCTGTTGGCTTCCTCACACCAATCCAAGCCTTTGACTCATAAGCTCCAATGCAAATAGCAGGGCCATCATTTTCCACACAACCCCCCCTCCCCCAGAACAAACAAATGTATGGCCAGTAGCCATAAATCAGACTATCCTGACACTTACCTTGAATAAAGTTTTCAATTCACCACTTTGGGGATAGTTTTTCTGTAGGGCACAGCATGCCCCGTCCCGTGCCCCTGCACTAGCTCTGCACCCCTGTAACCCCCGTTTGCAGAGCGAGCACTGAGCCTTAACCGAGGACCCGGCAGACGCGCCTGGCACCCAGGAAGCACTCGGAAGGTGCCCACGGGGCAGCAGTCATGATCCTCGGCGCACACCGAGGAGAGCGACAGAGTGTGCCCCTTAAAACCAGAATGATGAGAGGCTGACGCCCATACAGGGGCAGCGAAAGCAAGGCCGGCCTGCGTTCTGAGCAGCCCCGCGGCGGCAGCGGCGGACCGGAGGGTGAGCAGCTGTGCGCAGCGCCATCTAGTGGAGCCGGAGCAGAGCGCACGTGCCGACCGAGGGACGGGGACCCCGATGCACACTGTCCCGCTCCCCTAGGTGATGCTCTCCAGGAGGGCTGAAACACCCCCGCCCGCGTGAGATGGACATCGGAAAGGGCGCTCTCACATCCACACACCCTTCATCATACCAAGGAAGCACATCAACGATACCTTCTAAAGTCCTTAAACAACCACAGGGGCTGATTGGCAAAACATTATGGACATGTAAAAAAATTCTGGAACCGTACAGCTTCCCACTGCAGGGTGAGAGGCCCCGTGCTTGTGGGGACAGGCTGCCGAGTGCCCAGCCATGGTTTCCAGTGGGAGGTCACAAAGCTGCTTGCTCATGGACGCTTCCTTTGCTCATTGAAACTTCTGGTGCTACAGAACCTTGAACAGCACCATAAAAACAGGACTGTTAGCTGTGCACGGGGTGTCACTAAATAAGCTTCCTAAGAACGAGTATTCTTCCTAGATTTTGAGGCTACACTCGTTCTAATAACAAAAAATCGCCCTGAGAACTGAAACTAGATGGTTAAGTTATTACATGTTTTATGTATGAAAAGTGACCCAGCGCGCGCGCGCGCGTGCGCGCGCGCGCACGGTCTCAGGCCGTTGCATGAAAATAGCAGGTCACATTTGCTAAGCACCTGCTACGTGTTAGACACTGTATTCACCTGTCTAGAACAACAGACCTACAAAGGAGGTGTAAGTGCTCCCATTTTACAGATAGGAAACTGAGGCTCCTTCTGTAGCAGCCCCTCCCTTGTTAAGTAACACCGCTTCCCGTGTAAATGCCATCCACCAGCCCTCTCCCCTGCTGCCGATGGTCACAAAGTTCCTGCCCCATTTTGTCAGGCCAAGTCGGCCCCTCTGGACAGGATGCAGTCTGCCCTGCCCACAGACCACCGGCCCAATACTGAGCCATTAATTTTCAGAGCGCCAGGACAGGCTTTCCATGGAGGTCACAGGTGAAAATCCACCTCTTCCTCGTGCTCCCAGGGAAAGTGTCTAGTGCCCTGGAGGTAGGCAGATAACGACTCACATCCCAGTTTACCACTTAGCTGTCTGACCTTAGGCAAACTGTTTGTCCTTCATGCCCTCACTTTTCTCACCTGTGAAATAAGGTAAAACCAATTTAGTCTTTTAACACTGCTAGAAAAACTAAATGAAATAACAGACATCAAGCTTCTAACCCAGAAAAATCCACTTGATAAGTGGTAACTATTACTATTTGCAATCGCAAGGCAAGGTTATTCAAACATCCTCGCCACCCCCACCCCACAGCCATCACAGAGCTAAAACCACTGTCTGTGGGAATATGTTCTTGGCAATCTTTTTCCCCTCACTTTTTGAGCCTATTTTTAGAAAATGGAGACTTTCTAAACATACCATAAACTGACTAAAAATCTCTCCTATCATCCTTTCAACCAATTATTCCTATGGCACAGTATTAAAATACAAAGAACTCCATGCCTCTGAGGTGTTCCTTCAAGACCACAGAGCTTTATCAAAAATGTGACTCAGGAGGCCCTGGGTGGCCCCACTGGTTAAGCATCTGACTCTTGATTTCGGCTCAGGTCACGATCTCATGGTTCATGAGTTCGAGCCCTACGTGGGGCTCTGCACTGACAATGAGAGCCTGCTTGGGATTCTCTTGCTCTCAAAATAAATAAGCTTAAAAAAAAAAAAAAAAAAGCATTTGACTTAGTCACTTTCTACAGTGAAAGTTTTCCTCTTTTCTCCCTGACCACTGAGACACACGTAATTAAAACCCTTGCCTTGGGCGCCGACCAGGACTGAAAAGTGCTGCTGGTGAAGAGAGGAAGAGAGTGAACACACCTTTTTGGTAAAACGCATCTTAGGGGCCCACTTTTTTTTTTTAATTTTTTATAGTTTATTTATTTTTGAGACAGAGCATGAGTGGGGGAGGGGCAGAGAGAGAGGAAGACACAGAATCTGAAACAGGCTCCAGGCTCTGAGCTGTCAGCACTGAGCCTGACGCGAGGCTCGAACCCATGAACCATGAGATCTGACCTGAGCCAAAGCTGGACGCTTAACCAACTGAGCCACCCAGGCGCCCCGGGGCCCACTTTTTTAAAATTCATCGTCACCAAAGGAAATCCCTCACTGGCTTCTACTATAATAAAACTTTTATTTAAAAACAACCTCGACTTCTGTCCTTTGACCTCTTTTCTTACAGTATCCTATCAAAATGCCACAGACTAGATTTAAAATTTCAGCCTCACTGTTTCAAGCTGTGCACCTTGACTGGCCGAGCTACTTCTCACTTGTGAGACCCCGATGCGCCATCAGGAAAAGCAGGAGAGGCAGGCAGGGATAAAACCTCCCCCCTGCAAGATCTTTGAGGGGACAGATCAGGCATAGGAAGCACCTGGCACAGACGCCCTCAATTTGGCAGCTGTTATCCTCATCATCACCCCCAACGCTAAGGAACACTTCTATTTTTTGGTAAAACAATGTAGACCCTTCCACCCTCACTTGGGGCGAAGATGATGACAAGCCACAGGGTCCTGTGATGCCAGAGCGGCTGTTGGTGCCCATCGGGTCCGCAGCCCCAGCGGCTCCTGCCCTTGGGCGGCCGCCTGCCGGCTGCGAGTGCGACCAGGTCCTTCGGGCTCAGGTACGGGGACGGGCGCACGTGCCAAGGTACAAGAGCTCCAAATTCCTGCCTTTAAGAAACTGCATTCAGTGCTCGCTTCGGCAGCACATATACTAAAATTGGAAAGAAACTGCATTCAGGAATTCAGGCAAGGAGAGTTGGCTGTAGTAGAGCAAACTGCCTTAATCAATTCCTTATGGAAGAAGAAAAGTAAGTAAACATCTGATTCAAAGCAGATAATGCTGACATCTTGTGATCTCCCAGGGAAGGGCCCGGACGGTTCTACCCCACGTGGGGCACTGGGGCCTTCTGCCAGGTCCCCCGCTGCACCCCGCGTGGTGCCTCTGTCGTTTGTGTCTGCGAGGCCCGTGGAGACTCCGTCCCTGCCCCATCAGGTGCCCTCTCAGTGACTGCCTGCGTCGCACTGCCCCCGCGGTGCACCTCCAGGAACACGACGGCACAACCCCGGAAGCACGTGGACTGGGGGGCGGAGGAGCCGGGTGCCCGGAGCCACAAGAGGTGCTCAGCACAGGGAGGGAAGCCCGGGCCCTTCCCAGAAGCTGCCACCGCCGTGAAGACGGAGGGTCCCAGGAACGCGGTGGGCCGACGAGCAGGCCACCGGAGACCAGCACCGGCCGCTCGGGGACAGAGGGGTTGGGGGGGACGGATGCGGTGGCAGCACACAGCCTAGAGCACAAAGTCCCGGGGTTGAGTATGAGAACGGATGCCACGGCACCTGCCCCTCAGTCCCGGCTCCGATGCCAAGGGCCACCCGGGCTGCCCTGTACGTCCGCGGGCGGGTGAGGTTCCAGGAAACAACACCGCCTGCACCTCCGCGCGGACATTGTCAAGTGTGTCACCCCGGGTAAGTCATTTCAGTTGCTCAGAGTCTCAGTTCCTACAACTGAAAAACCGGGCTGATGACGTCTACATTTCCGGGCTGTTACCAGTATTCAGACTGCAGACAAGACCGGGCACAGAGAAGAGCCTCGAACATGTCCCTAGGCCCACTGAGCTAAACCATCTAGTCACTCAGGACTTCAGACGGACGGCTGAAGGGCAGCTGAAGACACATGCTGGGAAAGCAGAGCACGTCTGTGCACTTGAAACTCACTCTCAGATTAAGACACAGAAGAGTGCTCCTTTCTCAGAAGCAGAGTCTGCTTGCTTCCCTCCCACCTCCAGACCCGGCCCCAGGACCCCACACCGGCCTCCAGGACCCTGCACGAGGACCCTGCAAGGCAGGTTCTCAGTAAACATGTCCCACTAATGACCAGATACCGAAACACTGGAACATGACCACTGGATCACTTCGAATCATAACACACTACAGGAAATTCAGAAATGGTTTCCCCCCCACCGAAAAAAGAAAAAATAAATAAAAAACAAAAAAACAGGAACTCTGAAAACGCTCTAAGGAGAACAGTGAAAAACTAAAAAACCACAACCTCCTCTGGATGAAACAGAAAAATCACACACCACTTCTAAATATAATTCCGCAACTTCCATTCTCATCCGTCTCATCCGTCTCTCTTACTCCACACGTCTGACAACCTTCAAGCAAATTGCAAACATTTTCCAAAAGGGGTCACCAAAAATGACACTTTAAGCCGTCGGGTTTTGTTGAACACAGAGACGCATGTCGGGCTAAGTAATGATCCTCTCCTCATACGTTTTTACCCCTCAAGTATCTCCTGAGTAATGCTAAGAGCACTGATACCAGAGAAATGGATGTAATATGAAAAATCACAATCTTGAAATACCAACAGAGAACCTTATCCATCTGGACACAGACTACCTTAATCTTGACTCCTTTGCTCTGCTTCCTCTTGTAACCAACCACCAAATATAACTTGGCAGCAAATCAGCCACCAATCCATATATCATATCAGATAATTAAAAATACAGGGTTATGTAATCTTATTTAATGGTTACTTGGCTTGAATTGTGAGCCATCCAAAGCGGTACCAGAGAGCTGGATGAAATTATAATGCATTAGACATTTCTAAAGATGTTTTTAATAAGAGTCAGCATATTCCCTACTAGCAAATATAATATAAAACATGGAAAACTACTTTCATCTCCAATTAACCACCCTGGCAAGAAACGAGCCAGGTCAACTCCTTTCTTCAGAAGCACGGGAGGCGGGGAGAGAGATACCAAAGCCCATCTTCTTTGATTTGGCCTTAACATCAAGTAAACAGTACCCGTTACATTTGGTAAAGAAACAAAAGTGCTCTGTATTTAGAGGGTAGGGGGAAGAGAGAGCCGGTTAGCCTGAGAAATAAAAGTCAGCAACTAATGCCCATTGTGACCCACCAGCCTGGAAAAAGTATAAAAGCTGAACTGTACTAGCCCAGGAGCATATATCTTGATGTTATCCCAGCTCAAGTTCTTACTTACAGATTATTAGAAAAAAATAATTCAGCGAGGAGGTTGATCAATGTTTACAACTACTGAATTTTTTAAAAATGGCAACATCTCATTTATAAATGGTTTCATTATCATAATGTGTTGATTACTAAAGTAATAAACTGGTCACAGGAGGGCTTTAATTCAAAAGTGCCTCTTGGTCGGAGCATTAAAATCCTGTAGGATAAACCTACTACACATGTTTGTTTCTTCAAACGGACCACTAGGTAAGTATCGAAAGACACTTTTTTAGAAACTCAAGATACATTAACCAGAAAAGAGAATATTAATTACATTGATCTCGACAAGGTTTTAAATTAGCGTGTGTTTCGGTCTATCTTTGCAAGAAGGCACAAATAGCATAAACAACGGCTTTAAGAGACGGAGGACCTGAGTTCAAATTCAAACTCAGCTGCCCACAAACTTGCATAGCTGGGCTCCTCAGCCGCCTCCCCCGAAAAACCGAGATGTCAATGTCAACCTCCCAAGAGTCCAAGTGTGAGAAAGGAACTGCACGGCATCAGCATGTGTCTAACGGAGCCCTGGAAACTTGAACACACTACGCACACATCAGGTCTTGCGTGCAGGGCTGACCATCGTCACGGTACAAGTTAGTGCAGGAAGCCTAATTCCAGCCTCGAGATTCAAAATAAACTCCGAAAAAACTACTTTCTTTCAGAGGCAAAGAGTCAATAAAATAGCTAAATATGAATCAAAATGCTTTTCTGTAGCCAACAACAAGACGGTTATCAGATTCAAAGTCAAAGTTTTCTAATAACCATTCAAATTCAGACTTAAGACACTGTTTTAGAGGTGCACTTATAATTCTGAGGTTACATAATTGAGCATAATTAATATTTTAAATGGTAAGGCTTTTGCATTCTGGATATCAGCTTATGATTTAAGAGGAAAGCATTTTAGTCTGAAGTAATCTAAATTAGCAGTCGTAAGAGCATTGGAGTAGCACCTTTTCCTTCCTTCACAGAACTGTTCAGTGTGAAAAATGTACTCCTTACACAAATCACATTTTTTTTATGGAAAAGTAAGGTGATCGGGTTTAACATCTAAAAAAAATACTAAATGGTAACGTTGTCCCATATCTATTTCAAGTCACCAGGAGCCACTGACACTAGTAAAAAACAAAGAATTTTGAATGTACGGTTTTGGCAACACAGTACTATGGCAACACGGTGCGGAGGGGAAAAAAAATCGGACTTTCAAAATAAGATAACTCATTACACTTGCACTTCAGCTGTTTCCTTAATTGAGCACAGCATAACTTTGATTCCGCTTCTTTCCTAAGAAAAATGCCCTTGATCCCACAATCTCGACTACTTCTAATGCCACTGATCTCACACAACGTACAGAGAAATTTCTTCCACAGAAACGACAGCCCAGCAGGCAACAAAAGATGTATGTAAATCGTCAAGCAAGGAGTGCAAACCTAACTGCTGAACTGTTCGGAAGAGCCTGGGAATAAAGCTTAAAATTCCTTTTCCCCAATTTAAGAATGGAAGCCCGTTAACTTTGTCACAAGCCCGTTTTACTAAAGAAATAAAAAAAATAAGCCTGCAATTAAACCAGGATGAGAAAGCTCCGTAAACCGTTTTCTGCTCAACAATTCAGACAGCATGCATGCTTGAATTCTTGGAGACGGGGGTCTCTGCACTCACACCAGCAGTCGACAACACACCCTACTCTGAAGAACTGGCTGGAACAGGCAAATGCTGGAGGCCGCTCTTCTAAAATATAGACATCTATATACAAACGGAACATGTCGGCCTCTTCTTTCACTTCCAACAATCAGAGAGCCAGGGCCAGCATGAAGACGGGCAGACCCGGTCTAACTCGGGAACCACAAACTGTCACTGCAGGGAGTGATCCACGCAAAAGGTAACAGATCTGACCGGGTAACGCTTCTGCCGTGGCCCAGAGCAGTGCGCACCAGTAGCCCCCAAGCCCACCTTCATCGGAACCGTGGACAGCAGGGACGGAAGGACCCGAGGACCGCTCCTGGGAAGGAAGGCTTGATTTACCGTCCATCCCAGATCACTCAGGAAGCTCAAGGAAGAACAAGCCGGGCAACCCTGTCCTGGGTAGGCGTGCCTCCATACGGCCCTGGATCCTGGTGCCCTCTGCTCCCCAGGACCGTTCACACCCTGCACTGGCTGGAGCAGCGCTAAAACAGCACAGAGAGCAAAGACTCCTTCCTTGTCAGTCTTCTGAGCCCCTCAACCGGCTCACCGGCCTCCAGAGAGAGTGACCCACCCAGAGCGTCCCAAAGAGAAGACGTGGATGAGACCAAAGGCTAGTGCGTGGGCCTCTTCTCTGCTTCCAACCCCTCCGAGGGGCAGCCCCCCCGCAAGCCTTGAGGGGAGCTGCCCACCCCCAGAGAAGGCAGACAAACCCTGCCGGGGCGCCTATAACCTGGGCATGGGAGGAAAGAGAGACAGGAGAGGAACCCCGCCTTGTTGGGTCCGCTGGGTCCTTCTCTGAAATGCTTGGGGTCTGACCCCAAACCTTCTCCCAAGGTCCTCAAACTTCACTAACAATACAGGCACCTGTTCCCTTCACCTTTTGTGCATTTCATCCCTTCCAATCCTTCCATTTTGCTCCAGCTCTTTCTCCAGCTCCCTGGACAAACCAAACACACGAGGATGCCCGAGTCCCTCACAAACTCCCCTCCAATGAGATCATTCAACCCCCGCCCCACCGAAGCCCCCAGATGCTCGCCGTCCCCCACCCACAAGTTTACCACT
>NW_027551562.1:4858784-4877971 GCF_008692635.1 Crocuta crocuta | reverse complement strand
CTAACTTAGCTCGCTCTGCTGTCCCCTCCTATTTGCAAGCACATAACGCGGGCGCGCCGTCCTTCCTGGGCGACCCGGCTCTGGGCGCCGACCCGGGACCCTGGGTCCCGAGGTCGATTACGTAAAAGAGCGTGCCCTTCAGGGTGTCTTTGTCAGCCCGACTTGCCACCGGCTCATCTTTCTCTGCTCCCATAAACCGGCTGTGCCTGGATGAGGAAGAGGAAGCCTTGCTGGAGACCGTCCCCTCCTGGGGAGAGTCCCCTGGACGCACGTGGGTGCAGATGTCGTCTGTCCCTTTCCGCCCCCTTCCCCCAAGGAGCCCTCCCGCAGGCCGTTTTCAGGTTTCCTGAGTGTGTGGAGTAGATGGCTCCCGGCGGGCCAAGGACTCTGAGTCTGTCCTGCCTTTCCCCCTCCAACCCCCACCCCAAGTCCTGGCCTCAACTTCACCTTCCCTGGACAAGCTTTCNCTCCCTGGTGGGCCCTGGCTCACAGCTGTAATTCTGTTTTCCTGAGACCCTGAGCATCTCAGGGGCAGGGCTAGAGCTTTGTTTCGGGGGTAGGGTCCCCAGCAGCTGGTGCCTTTGGGACAGGTGCGGGGACACCGGATATGTTTGTCGAAGTAACAGCCCAGTGGAAGGCCACTCCCATGGCCAGCTGCCTAGAGCGGACTCTTCCTCCCATGCACCTGAAGGCCTCTGCAGCCGGAGACGTGGAGATGAAGGAGCACCGAGCTGGTCTGAGTCGCAGCCCCCAGTACCCCCCACCCTCAAGCTCAAGCACCCCGTCCCCTGTTCCTCCCTAGACTGACTTGGCTCCCAGCTACAGTGCCATTTCAGAGTTCCCAGTAAGAACTCCTATGTCTCTCTTTGGCCTAAACTCCCAAGAGGCCCTCAGATGACGGGTGAAATGTGCAGCCTCTAGGACAGGACAACCCGGATTTGCGATTATGGCTCTGCTGCTCACTAGCTGTGACCTCCCTGTGCCTCAGTCTCCTCATCTGTAGAGATGAGAACACCACCGATTTCGTAACAGAGCCATGAAGATTAAACTAAGCAGCTCCTCATGGAATCCCCGAAACAGTGTCCAGCCCACAGCAAGGGCTCAGCTGGTCTTTGTTGGAGTTTCCCTTGCACGGTTCTTCTCTCCGTCTTCCAAATCTCTCCTTCCCCTCAGGTGTAGCTCCCTGGAGCACTTAGCAGACACCACTGTGTACCAGCCTCACTGCAGGACACCCCAGGCATTGCCCCAGCAGACTAAGCAAGCGAAGGACCAGGGGCCCCGAGTGGGGCTTCTGGAACAGCCATGTGGATGGGTGCAGCCCCAGCCCCTCCCTGACTCTCCGCGGGACCTCGGCGGATTACCCTGTGTGAGCTTCAGGGACCACCTCTCCAAAACCCGGGTTCGGCCAGCAACCCCGGAGGGCAGTCGGAGAGATCCCGGCGCAGTGTCTTCTCCTCAACGTTAGGATGGAAAGCACGGACCCCCGGCTCAGGTTCGTGCATCTCAGGTGGCAGGGAGTGAGTCCCCGGCGGGCAGCCACCGGTGAAGGGAGGAAGGGAGAAGGGGAGTTCTGGGGCACGGCTGAGCCCAGCGAGAGGAGACTGGGACCAGATGCTGGAACTCAGCCACTCCCTCACCACTTCCTCCTTTATAGTCTCCTTTCCATCCCGACCCTCCGCCCCAGAAACAGTCCAAACTTCCAGGAATCGCTGCTTTCATGAAGCGTTTGCTGAGCGCCCAGGCACTATGTCAGGGGTGCTTTCATTCGCTGTTTTAAGAGGTCTCAACAACCTATGCGGAAGACAGTATTTATAGCCACTTACAAATGAGGAAACTGAGGCCCAGAGCAGTTTGATACTTTGCTTGAGTGCACGGCTGTCAGTAAGGGATCCCGGCCTGTGGACCCTAAGGCCTCCTCCCACTCCCTTCCCTGTGTCTGTGACACAGGGGACTGTCTCCACCCTCCTGCATCCGCAGAGTTGGCAGAGAAGTCTCAGCAGCTGGGGAGGAGGGCTGCGTGCCGGGAGGCTGACGGCGAAGGCACTGAATCTTCCGCTCCAGACCCTCCTTCTCTCAGAACCTTCCAAGAGGGCAGGTGCCCAGCGCCTTGAGTGCCCACGTGGGGCCCTCCCGGGAGGAAGGAGATGAATGTCTCTGTGAGATGCTCGGGAAATGGTCCCCACCCACCCACCTGGCCACCTTGCCGCAGACTCTGTCGGTCTTCGTGACACGGCCATTCCTGAGGGCCACTGACCCCCAGATCCCTTTGCTGATGCGAAAATCCCATGTTGGGGAAAGTTCTGACTGCTCTGCAAGCAGCTGCAGCTAGCACTCAAAGTCGGGTCTTCTGCCCTCCGGGCACCCAGCAGTCCTCAGGGAGCACACGCCCCCGTGCGGGAGCTGCTCTGGGTCCAAGGGACTAGCCATGGACAAAACGGACTTCTGCAACGCCGCTTCCGGCCGGGGCACCAGGGCCCTGTTTCCATCCACGCACTTTGAGTCTGGCCTGGAGTGGAGGCTGCCCTTTCTCCTGGCTCTTGTACATCAGGGATTCACCTCTCAGCCCCAGAGACAGAGGGGCACCGAAACCAACCTCTCAGAGAGTCACCGTCACCATGACCTCTCAGGAGCTGCTCTGCCTGCGGCTCCACAGCGAGCCCCTCTACTTTCAGCCAGCCACCACCCACCACCGTGGCTGGCTGGGGGGATCCCCACCCAGCCCCCACCTACCGCACCCTCGCGCTGGGGCGGACAGGCACCCCCCAGCCTTCTGACCTTAACCCCAGTAGGTCCAGACGTTGCTGCGGCAACCGCATGGGTCAGGGGATGCACAAACGTGGGCAGGTGTGTTTCTGAGACAGCTGACATGTTTGTTTCATATCGCTACTCAGGCTACAAGCTTCCTGTTCCTTCGGTTTAAGAAACAGAGCCCCGGGGGCGCCTGGGTGACTGAGTCGGTTAAGCGGCTGACTTCAGCTCAGGGCATGATGTCACGGTTTGTGGGTTCGAGCCCTGCGTTGGGCTCTGTGCTGGCAGCTCAAGCCTGGAGCCTGCTTTGGATTCTGTGTTTGTCTCTCTTTGTCCCCCTCCTCATGCTCTGTCTCTCTCTCAAAAATAAATAATCATTAAGAATTTTTTAAAAAGAAAGGTGAACCGCCTTCCAGATCCCCCGAGTCCCTGCCAGTGCCGTGGGTGGTGAAGTTGAAATCTGGACCGAGAGCCAGAGAGGCCTCGCTTTGGCCCCTGGCTCTCCTGCTTACTGTGCAATCTCAAGCCCGGTGCTCCGTGTCTCTGGGCATCGGGAGAGGAAATCTATACCTCNGCCGCCCAAGCACCGCCCCTGACCCTGGGCACACTACACCAGTCACATCGGGACCTGGTCATCCGCGGGCCTCTCTGCCGCCACCACCCTAGTGCCCGGCTGGGCGGTCAGTACTCAGCAAGCCCTTGACACCCCGCTCAAGTCCATTCTCCTGAAACACAGCCTCTGACAGCACCGCGTCCCAGCTACCCGAGACAAATGAGTTTGTCATGTAAGACAAGCACCAAAGGATGGCACAGCCTTACCTAGAAATCAGTCATTTACGTGTCAGGGAGGAAGGCGGCAAGAACGGTCGTTCTCATCCCCGGCTCCAGACAGTTCCAGGAAATGCATTCTCAAACCTGAGCGTGGCGTTAAAGGGCTTAACACACGAGGAGGAGGGCGTGGGGAAACTCCTCGAAGTTGGGAGCCTCCCGGAGGTCAAAGCCCAGCCATAAGTCAGGAATGCCTTCCCTGAGGACCAGCTGGTCTGTTAGTGGCTTCTCTCCTTTTCAACTCAACCCGCCTCCCCAGACCTCCTGCACTCAGCGTACAGAAATACAGCTGGAAGGAGCCACAGGGATCGGTCAGCCCACAAGTCACTACTTTTTAGAGGTGAAGAAACTGTTGCCCAGAACATTTAAGCGACCCAGAGATAGTAAGTGGAAAACTGGACGCACGCACACACGCGCACACACACGCACACTCCACCCATGTATAGGATAGGTGGAATGGGACCCTTCGGCTCACCCACATACTGAGGACACTTATCTGCCTCTATATCCACGTTCCCCAAAAGTCTATTGCCTCCTGCCTGCCTTTCGGTAGATGGAAACTCCAGTCGGTGGAGCTGACTCTCAACAGCAACTGCAGCCGCTGTTAAAACCACAGTATCGCGCACTCGCCCCCTAGTGGGCAAATATGGAAGTGCATGCCCCCGAAAGTTCTGTGGAGCCAGCTTGGTAACAGCTAGGGGTGGACCTGGTAGCCGTGGAAAGGGGATTTCCAAATAGGCTTTAACTCCTGCCCAGAAAAGAGGAGAGTGCAGTATTATCTTTAGGCGAACGAGTGAAACACACGGAAAGGTAAAGACAAAGAGGAAAAGGAAGGCAAAATGTGAAGGAGGGACAAGACAGGAGGAGAAGGAAGAGAAAGGAAGGACGCAGGATGGGGGAGAGCCCAAGGGTAGGAAAGCTCAAAGGAGGGAGGTTCCTCTATGCTGAGCCTGCCTCTGTTTCAAATATAAACACTCACGGAAACAGTAATGGAGAACAAGAATTGTCTTGTTCTGGGTCAGTGTCATGACCCCTCAGGCGGGTACAGACGAGCCAGTCAGCCCTCGATGGGCCCCATGACTGCCTGATTTGGTATTCTTCCCCCAAAATCCGAATATTTCTCTGCCTCCGTTTCTGAGCTTGTAAAGGAGAAGCCACGAGTTGTTCTCTTCCTAGTTTATTGAGATCTGATGAGAACAATAAAGATTTGCAGAGAAAACTAAAACAAAAAGTGCTCTGAACTCCCAGATCTAACCACCACAGAAGCGTGTTTTATTATTTCCCTCTGCAAGCAACAGCCCTCTCTCTCTGCTTCCTGGACTAAAAGGCGATATGAGGTGCTGGACGGCCAACGCACTCGCTGTATTTCAACGATGCATCAGATTATCACAACCTCTGGTGCTTTGTAAGCTTTGAAAGTCACTGTTGAAATGTGAAATATTATTGCCACGGTCGTAAAAAGATCCGCGTCCATCTCCTAACCCACTCTTTCTCGTCAGGACACATAGAGACGCACACAGAACAATTCCGACCCCTCTTGCCGAATATGTCACAGTAACCCTGCACGTGCCTGAGTTCAGCGCGATGATCAAAGGAAACATTTCCGGAAGTGTCACGTTAGTGTGCAAACACTCATGGGGGTGATGACCTTTGCAGAGTCCACTGCGGGGTAAATGCGTCCAGGTCACTTGCAAAACTGCCAGCGTGCGCCTGTGTTTTTCTGGAGGTAAAAATGAAGAGCTGGTCTTAACGAAATGGCTACACGAGAAGAACGGACACTAGGTTGAGGCTGACACCCATGTCCACTGAATTGCATGAAAAACAGAAGTAGGCTGTTGTCTGCAACCTGTGCTCTTCCAACACGTCTCCGTGGATTTTATTCTTTGGGTTCAGTATGACATGGCACTGGCCTCCCCACACTGAGCCCTCGTCACTACCCTGTCTGGATTCCCACTGGCTGAATATATCACACCTCCACACCCCTTGCTTGCTGGCGATCGGGGAGGAGACTAGGGCACCAGATATACGCAAGCAATCTTGATCCACTCGCTCCAGCGTTGAATGGCAGCTGGAACATGGGGTATGTGGGAGGTTCCGGCTTCGGCTGGTGAATCATAGCCTGAGAATCCGTTCCCTCAAGGTTTCCTAGCCACCCTCGCTGGTAGGAGCCCTGCAAAGCTGCAACACCCGAAATGTACAAATCATAGTGATCCGTGCACAGTGCTACACAGTGAGATGCCCTTGGGCATGTAATTGTTGAGGCCACCAGCTGAGGAACCAAGCACAGCCACGAGCCTGTCCCTAATCAGCTGAGTGCCCCGTGTAAAGTAGCGTCCATACATAAATGTATGTAAAGTGCTCAGCACACAGCCTGGCACTTAATGAGCACAGAATGGGTGGCGTATATGTAGAGCACTCAGAAATATAATGGGAGCCACATGCATAATTTTAAATTTTCTAGCAGCCACATTAACAAGGCGAAAAGAGGCAAGTAAAGTTCATTTTAATAAGATAGTTTATTGGAACACCTGGGGTCTCAGTCGGTTAAGCATCCGACTCTTGATTTCAGCTCAGGTCATGATCCCAGGGTTGTGGGATTGAGCCCCATGTCAATGGGGCTTGGAATTCTCTCTTCCTCTCTCTCTACCCCTCCCCTGACCCCCCCTCAAAATAAATAAATAAACATTAAAAAACTAAGATAGTTTATTTAACCCCCTCTATCCAGAATAATATTTCAGCATGTACTCAATACTTGTAGACTATTAATGAGATAGTTTGCAATCTTTTTTTTATACTAACTTTTTGAAATCTGGTGTGTACTTTACACTTCTCCATCCAGATGCAAAGTGTTAAAGTAAAAGGTCCTATCAATACTATAAAGCTGCATTTAATGGACAAATATCTTACACTGCCTCCATTTTAAAATTTAAACTCATTTGAATTTAAATAACATCAGTACCAGTTCTCCACTAATACTAGCCCCCAAATCAAGTGCCCATGAGCCACGTGTGGCTAGTGGCTATGGCACTGGGCAGCGCACATCCGAAGGAGAGGTTCGGGACATGAAAGAGGAAACCCAGCTGTCAGGACTCAACAAAGTAGTTGCATCCTGGTCTCAGTCCACAAAGAGGCTGAAATAGGCCGCCCGGGACTAATGCAGTGGTATGCCAGACCCTGAAGGGGTCTTTCTTCTTCCCCCACCTTAGGGTGTCAGGGTGGGATGTCCCCATTCCTCCCTGAGCATCTGACCTCATTCCAGGCAGGAAAAAGTGGGGGAGGGGAAGATCTAAGGGGGAAAATGGTCATTGCCTGTCGAGTCAGCTCAGCTGTTAAGTTTTATTAGCAGCCCCATCTAATGGCTCCTGCTTAGGTATTGTTAGCTGGAACTCTGTCACACACAGCCATCCTTATGTGCCCAGGGCGGAGCTGGTAAATATAGTGTTTTACCTGGGCACGTTGACCCCACCCACAAAAGTGGACTTCCTCAGTGAGGAATAGGGACCAATGAACATTTGGTAGGTGCCTGACAGCCTGGGTCAGAGGCGCCATCCACAGTTATCATTACTAATACTACCAAACTCTAACGAGCAGTCACAAAAATCCTTCTAGGAATAAAATAATAGGAGAGGGGATGGGAACGTCTCTTCCTTTACCCTGCTCAGGTAGATACAATAGGAGCTAGTGTGTTGAGCATCTGAGCATGAACAAAGTATATGACAGGGCTCATGAGAGGTGTCTCCCTGTCCTCAGGGAAAGGAAAGTGAGCCCAGAAGCCACTGCCCCACCCAAGCTTCTGCTAAGAAATACCTGGGCTTAGTTCAAGCAGAGGGCTGCTGGCTGTTGTGGTGGTGAAGTTCATCATCTACAGGGCCAGCTTCTCTCTAGCTGTGTGGCCTTGAGCTGCTTGACGCCTCTGGGTCTGGGCTTCCTCACTTGTAAAAAGGGGATGACAGTGCATCTACCTCATCCAATTATTCAGAGGATAAGTTAGTTAATATTTGAATGTGCTGAAAACAAGTCTCGGCACATAGTAGGTGCTTTACTAAGGTTTTTTAAGCGGAATAATCTCAGTCCTGTAGACAAATTTTGGCTAATCGATCTCAGTGTTCAGTACTGGTCTGAGACGCTGTTCTCCCTTGGGGGCTGGGAGCAAATCAAAACTGTATTTGCCTGTCCAGGAATAAAAGATAGAAAATGATTATGTCAGCAAAATCAAGGAGTCCATTCATTGACATAAGTCTCTGAGATCCACTGTTTGGCATTCTATAGCCTGAAAATGCTTTGATGTGTTTTTGTTTTTGTTTTAATCTTATGGACAAAACAAAGCTCTGCCAATACTCCTTGACCATCAACAAAGGATTTAGCAGACTGGAAATGAAATCCTAACCTCTTCCCCAACTAACTTGAATGTGTGACTTGGCCAGTTTAGGCCACCTGTCTCTGAGTCTTTCTTTTCTCACCTGTGAAATGGGGCTACTCATTCCTACATCAGACACTCCTTCGGGCACACAGCAGTTCCTCGGTGACTGCAAGTGTTTCCATCCACCTTCTGTCTTTGAAAGGCTCTAAGGAAAGAAGAGGTCTGGGAGAGAACTCGTTTGGGAGACTGAATTTCACAGATGGCCCCAGTTCCTTAAGGGTTATCAAATTTGAAGCCACACATGCATGGGGGTTAAGCTAAGCGATGCATGGTGATGCTTCTTGGTGGTGCTGAGCAGAAGACGCTGTTGTTTGATTTAAGTGAAAGAAGGGCTCATAGCTCAGAGCCTTAGTGGGAAGAGCACAGACTTTGGAGCTCAACCCGCTAACTTCTTCAACAGGGACAACTTTTCTTTCCCTCTCTGTTCTTTCTTTTTGGCATTAAAGGATCTTCACATTTCTGGAAAGTCAAGACCTCTGTTCTCTGCCTCAGTGTCCTTAATTGTGAACCTCAATATCTAATATTGAGATTGATGAGCTAATATCACGTTCATAAATTGCCTGGAACACAGTGGGGCTTGGTGGTTGGTGATTGCCATAGTAAGACTATGTCCCCCTCGAAATGAAATTAGGCTTCTCATCCAATCATACAGACTCCAGAACATGGATAAAGAAAACATTCTACAGAAATGACTTCTTTCCCTGATTTTGTTTTCTAGGTTTGCTAATATACAGAGAGTAGAACATTACACTCCAAAGAAAGAATGCCATGTCTCCTGAAGAAGCTGTCAGGTTTTTTTTTTTAATTTTGTTAATGTTTTATTTATTTCTGAGAGAGAGAGAGAGAGAGAGAGAGGCAGCTTGAGCAGGGGAGGGTCAGAGGGAGAGGGAGATACAGAATCTGAAGCAGGCTCCAGGGTCTGAGCTAGCTGTCAGCATAGAGCCTGACACAGGCCTTGAACCCATGAACCGTGAGATCATGACCTGAGCTGAAGTCAGACGCTTAACTGACTGAGTCACCCAGGCACCCCAAAGGCTGTCAGGTTTTAATGGCAGGAGGACAATTTACATCAAGTCAAGTCCAAGCAGATGCTCAATGCTGGAGAAGTTGCTTCTAAGCGGGTCTTTAAAATGGGCTGAGAATCTGAGGCTGCACTCTGAGAGATTGTTAAGTCATTGAATAATTTCTCCAAGATGTCAAGTTCACTCTTACAACAGGCCCCTCAAACTAGCCTAAGAGCCCTTATGACAAACGAGTCTCTGATTAAAAGATTAATGTGGTCTTATTTTGCATTTGCATCTTTGCCTTTCGTAAGATAGCTTTCAAAATAGCCCCTAAAATAGCTTTTATTTTACTCTTCTTCCCCAGCCCCCCAAATCTTGCTCTTTTTCAGTGTTTTCTCTCATTGAATGTCCTCTCCGTTATTCCAGGTACGCGGAGGCCACTGTCCTCTCCTTCAGCCGCGCAGTAACTCTGTTAGCAGGTCCTCTTGCTTACCTCTTCCAAATATCCAGATTCTCCCACTTCTCCGTCCCTCCTCTGCCTTCACCATAACCTCTCACTGGCCTCCTGCCGTCCGTTATCTGCGCTGCACCCTGGATGAGCTTTAATAATGCACGTCTGGTCATTTCCTTCTTGCCGAAAGCCTGGCCGTGGTCTCCACTGCTGTTGGTTCTGATGAAGTCCAAAATGCTTGATTCAGCCAACAGGGTCCATGTGATTCGGCCCCACCTACTTTACGCATCTCTTCTCACTACCACCACAATGATCTCTGGGTTTGGGGGAATGCGCCATGAATTCCCTGAACGGATGCTCTATAAACTACGATGGCTCCCTTTTGCTCCAAGCATCCCTCTGACACTGACTGTCGACCCCTGTCCCATCCTCCCCTCTGACACGAACTGTTGACCTACGGCCATCATTTCCTCTCTTCTTCTTGGCACTCAAAGAGCTCTTCCATGGCTGGTCCTTCCCAGAGGAGGTATGGCTCACATTCTGTCCTCCCACCAGAGCATCCTGGTGAAGAATAAGGACAGATTCTACCGACCACCCATAACATCAATCCACCAGTGCATCACAAGTGCATGCACGCGCGCACACACACACACACACACACACACACACACACACACAATGTTGACCAGACTATCACAGCCAAGCCCATGCCTGGACAATGAAGCACTTGGTAAGTGAGCACAGTCAGAGATACGGCAGCTATTTCTGAAGGACCAAAGGACACATCTCCTCACCAGCTCATAGCCTTTTTGTGTTCCCTTTCCCTGGTGTTCATCTCTTTATCGATCAGTGTTTACTGGGTATATACAATCATGTGTCAGTTACTCTTTCAAGCATTGAAATGGGGACCCTGCCTTCATAAAGCATAGAGTTAATCTAGTGCAGGAGGCAGACATGCTACTTACTAGCTCTATGACCTTCAGTAAGTCACTTAACCTCCCTGTGTCCCAGTCCCATTTTACCTGTGAAATGAAAATATGAATGTCACCCTCATAGCATTGTTATGGGATGTAATAAAGTAACATATGCCAACTGCTGACTTCATAAGATTGATGTGACATATAATGAGATAATACAAGAAAAGTACTTAGTATCAGGGCACGGTCTTCAGTAAATAATGGTTTTGTAGTATCATCATTATACCAACAAGGGCACATAGAAATGAGGATTGTACCAGTTCTCTGAAAGAGAAGAGCTGGGGCAATGAGAAGGAATGATTCAGGGAGACTGGCTAGGTGGGGTGACCAGGGAAGGCCCCTCTGAAGACACAACTGTTAGGACGTGAAGGAATCAGCCGTGAGAATCCACGGAGTTGGAGAAGTCAGGTCTGGGGCACAAGAGAACCAGCGTGGGATCTCCTAGGCACACGCTTCTGGCTCAAATACCTTCCCTTCAGCTCCTCGCAGTGTGATCTCAAGGAGAGCCACAGTGCTGCTCTGAGGCTCCGTTTTAATTACAATATCAATAATAAAGAGAATGAAGGTAATAGTGGTGAAGAAAATAACATTAGTGTAGTAGATTTTAAATGACAAAACTCATGTAAGTCACCAAGCAGAGAGCCTTACGCATACATAGTAGGCACTTACTAAATGCTGGGCTGTATCTGCCCCCCATACTAAGCATCCTCCAAAATTAGCGATCACCTTCTTGGGACCGTTCGCCATAAGTCAGGCTTGGGAAGCCATGGCAATGTAACTCCTGTCCCTGGGTGCTTCCGCCTCACCACTCGGTCAAAGCGCAAACCATCACAATAGTGAGCACATGGACGCTTGGCTAAGACACTGATTTCTAACTCAGGCCTTGCTTATGAATTCTCTTTACTGCTCACGATGTCTCAGGGAAGAAGGTTCTATTCTTTCTCTTTCTCCTCATCCTACAGGGGAGGGGGACCTGTGGGTGTGGCAGACTGCCCCGCTTTATCCAGCAGTAGGCTGTTCGGGGTGTCTTCAGCCTGTTTTCCATGCTCCTGCCTCATGTGCGGACTTCCTTCTGGGCTGGCATGGAGGGGAGTGTTCTCTCAAGTTCTCAGGCTCCCTCCGTTCATCAGGCTGAATCCTACTCTCGATTAGTGTTCCCCTCTTTCAGGAAGGTTCTGGTTTGCTCCAGACCATGCTGACCTGAGCTGAGCTGGAAAAATCAGGGCATTTGGTCCTAGACATCTTGTTTGCTTGTGACACATTGACCTTTCCAATGGGCTGAAATTGTGCCCGCCTGCCTCTCTCTCATCTTTGCCTTTATCTCCTGTTGTGCATCACACAGGTCTGGGGACTTGCTAGACTGGCAAGTCCTGACAACACTGGACAAGAAGGGAGGGAGAGCAGGGAGAGAAAAAGGATCCCCGTGATTCTGGAGGAGTGAATGGCACTATTTCTTCAGAGCTGGAAGTAATGCTGAATTATCTCTAAATTAAAACAGCACTTGTCCTGAGGAAGCTACATTTTCTGAAATAAGAATTAGAACACATTTCTGAGAAGAGAGCTGAAGAGGTATGAAGAAGCCACAACCTTGGGCTTTTTGGACTGGGTTAGGGGAGCAGTTGAAATTAGTATTTTGTGCTTTATCCTACTGAAGGGTACTATCATTGCCATTTCACAGATAAAGAAATTGAATCCGCAGGCCATTCAGCTTCTAAGGCATTAGAGGCATTGAACTAAACAGTGAAACTCTTTTCCTCTGAGAATTATCACTGTGTGAGTTCACACCTGGTCATGTCAGGTCCAGGGTAAACCTTCCGAATACAGGTAACTCGTCATTTGAATTTTGGTCTGCATAAGACCATGACTTCTCAATACATTTTAGAGCCCACTCTGGACTCTGACCTCCGGTGTTAGAGCATCAGTCTTATGATGAAATCCTCGACTTGTCCCTAACACCTTGGAGAGTGAATCGCATACCAGCTTGTCGGTTTCACGTGCGCCAGCGTCCAGGAAGGCCAGGTTTTCCTGCTCTTATTCTACATTCTAAGGGGTCACGTTTCCTGTTTCCCAGCCCACACCACAGCCTCCTCCTCCCTCCCTGGATCCTCGTATTCATACTGCAGGACTCTGCTTGATGACAGGACATGCTCTTTCTGGATAACATGTCCCTCCTCTGGGCTCCCAGGGCTCAGGCTTCCTTAGGGTATGGCGGTCTCCTCCAAACACTCATCTGTCTCCCCACCAGCCTGTGTTTTCCCAGAGCCCAGAGACCATAGGTGCTCAGTAAATGTTAGCCGGGCAGATGAACAAATGACTCACCATTGTTGTAACCATGAATTTGTGGTGAGTCTTTCCATGTAACCTGTTAAACAAAATTTGGCTTAACATATGCCACTTAAGCCATCTGCATACATGTCATACCCAACATACTATACTAGGCTGATGTGTTTCACGATGTGGTAGTTTCAAATACAAAAACAAAGGAAAACTGGTTATGGAGACCTACTTTTAGCATTTAGGGGGAAAATGCCTATAGCTGTTATCTAGAATATTTTTAAGGAAGTTAGAGGTGGGGAGAGCTTCAAATACAAGGCATTCTTTTCCTGTACTCATGAGAAGCATCAAGTTTCTGGGTTTTATCAGCTGAGGGTGTGAAAAAGTGTGTTAAATTCCTTAATAGTTTGTTACGCATCAGGTCTAGAAAGCCAATTATGTAAAAACGAAATCTACATCCATTTTTAAGTCTATTATCTTGAGAGACATAGAGTGTGATTGGGGGTGGGGCAGAGAAAGAGGGAGAATCTCAAGCAGGCTCCACACTGTCAGTGCACAGCCCATGTGGGGCTCAAACTCACAGGAACCTGAGATCATGACCTAAGCCAAAATCAAGAGTTGGACGCCTAACCAACTCCATTTTAATAAAACTGAAATCTGTATGAGCCAAAATCTTGTTGTTGGTTTTTCCTCCTACGATTGGTATTCGGGAAATTGGGGTTATAGTGTTTCCCTCCACAGTGATCAGAATATGTTTTAGTCCCTCATTCATTTATCCATTCAGCAAATCATCGGGTCCCTCTGCCAGCCACGGCTGGGCTCCAGAAGGACGACCTCAGCCTCAGGAAGCTGCAGTCTCTGCTCCTCATCTGAGGAGGATGTATATTACACCAACAAGCACACATGTCAAGGCAGAAGTGACAACACATGATGCACTGTTCTGAATGAAGAACAGATGGTGACCCTTGGAAATCGGGTGGTCAGGAAAGTGACAGCTGGGGGGGATCACTTCGTCCTGTGTCCCCATGCTGCAGGTGGGGAGATGGAGTCCTGAGCATTTTGACTGTCACGGAAGGCCAAGGACAGAGATGAGGTAGACAAAGGTCTTCTCCTCCCAAAGCCCAAGCTTTCTGCACTAGTCACGGCCTTGCTTAATTGGTTCATCTTCACAAACATGGAATAAGGCTAGGTTACTTCTGAGATCTTTCTACCTCGAGCAGTCTGTGTGCTCTTACTTGATTAAATTCACTCAAATAGACACCCTTTGAATATTTCCCTTTTTTTCTGATCTCGTTATGAATTGTAGTCATGGTGATTCCAGTGGGAGAATTATTGTTGTAACTGTTTTCTCCCTCCCTTCCTTCCTTCCTTCCTTCCTTTCTTTCTTTCTTTCTTTCTTTCTTTCTTTCTTTCTTTCTTTCTTTCTTTCTTTCTTTCTGTTTTCTCATAATATCTAAAAACTGCTTTCTTGTCACACAACATAATTTTACTCTGAAATGGAACTTTGTGCTAAGAGGTACAAACACAATTGATTAAAGATCCATGCGGGTGAAATTTGGGGGAAGAAAAGACATAGCAGATCATCCATGCTTATTTTAATATCTATGTAATCAGAATCTATATGCAAAGGACATTTTCTGAAATAATCTAAAATAATCTATATTTCATCAGATGGTAGTGTCAATGGAACGAAGTCTCGTTGCAGAATAACTTCTCTGCAATCCGCAATTAAAAGCAAAGGGACAAATTATTCTTAAAGACCCCTTGAAAGAATATCAACACCATTATTTTTCTAATCCAAAGTGCTTCTCCCATAATGCATCTGGCCCCTCTTTTCTCCCCTCTGTAATACTTGATTGCAAAGAAATTCTTAAAATAGGCAGAGGCCTCATTATAGAAGCTTAGTTGTCTCTGGAATATGTCTCAAATCCCCAAGTACTGTCTTCTCCACTTCTCCACTAACTGAGATTACACCATGTTGGCTCCATTCTTTCTAAGGCTTTGTTTTAAATTGAGCAGAAATTCCTGACAGAGGTAGCTTGAATTTTCCACCCTTTCTTGCTTCTATGTTTTCGTCTTTCCACCCCATCTCCATATCCCCCAAATATCAAAACACCTCAACATTCTGACTAAAGTGCAGCCTCAGGCACAACGGGCACCCTTCCACAGCCCCTGTCCACCTGGAGCCCAGAAAGCTCCCATAGACTCAGGGCCCCCACTCGTCTACACAACAAGACAGCCATAGCCACAGTGGGGAGATCTTCCTCGCTTCTGCACAGTGCATGGACCAGCACCCGATGCCCTCCAGTTACTCAAACAGGGAAGATAATTGAACTGAATGAAATCTAGACTTGCTGGCTGAGAATTCTGGAATTTGAATCTGGTTCTACTGTGCACAGGTGGCTGATGGGGAAATATTTAGTTAAGTGGGGATAAGGCTTTTCTTCTCATGGTGTGATGAAAAGTCTTGGGCAGATATGAGTTCAAATCCTAAGTTTTCTTCCTAGCTGTGGTGGGACCTTGAACAAATCACCTCACTCTCAAAGCCTTGGGGCCTTCCTCTTAAAACAAGGGTTACCATACTGCATTGGAATGCTGGGCGGATCAGAGGTAAGCTTAGCAGGTCTCCTGCGGGTTCTGACACATACTAGGTGTCCACCACATGTTTACAATCCATGAGAGCATCACAACCTCCACCACCTGAAGGGTGGCGTTGTAAGTCATAGAGAGGCTTGGATTGTTCTCCAACACGTGTTTGGTGAATAATCAAAATTCCACCAGTTTACTTGTTGAGCACCTGTTCTGCCGACATAGGTTTGCTGCTACGTAGGATATCTGGAAAAGATGGGGCTCTAGCCATCAAGGAAATAACCATTCTGTTTGAATAGATCATTTAATCCATCTCATTACTTGGTAACAAACTGGGCCAGCTGCAAACTCCCCTGGATGCAAATGGAAAGAAGAGTTTAAACAACAACCTGCCTTGTCTGTCTGGAGCACTGGAGAAGAAATAAGAACAATTACTTCCTTGTCTTCAGGGCCCATTGCCACATGAGATATGGAAAGAAACTTACCAACCAGTTTTCCATTTTCTTACAGGTTTAACAGTTACCATCAGAGTGGTGCACCTCTGTGTGGAATATTGGATGAACTAGGGATCAAAGCTTTCTACAAACACCCTATGTTTTTGAATGCATACTAAAGAAACATTAATGAGTGAACCTGTGGTGCACATAATTCTGGCCTTTACTACTAATTAAGTCCACAGGTAATTCACTCACTCAGGCACAAATTCAGCTAACATCAGTTGGGCACCTCCTATGCATCAGACACTGCACAAGGTCATTAACCAAATTATTGCAGATCCATATACCAAACCTGTAAGGTGTTACTATGATTCCCATTGTGCAGATGAGGAAACTGAGGGTCAAACGGCTCCATGATTTAACCCTTATTCCATTAGTGAGAGGCAGAGCTCAGTTCTGATTCCAAACTGTACCCCTACAAATAACAATTACCATATGTATTAAGAGGCTTAAGGGAATTGCCTTCCAAACTGCACCTCCTATAGTTTTCCCCATTTTGTTTCATTTCAGCCTGTTGCACAGGCTGCAAGCCTTTTATTCTCATACTCCACACCAAATCCAACAAAACGTCAGGTTGCTTTTACCTTGAAAATAAATGCAGAATTGACCACCTCCCATGGCCTGCCTCTGGACTGTAGGTGGGTTGCTGTGGGTCTCCAGACCCAGTCCCTGCTTTCACTGAGTCTCACTGAGGTACGGTCACAGTCTCTGCACTCGGCACTCTCTGGTCCTAGCATTTGCACCGGCAGATGTTATTTGCACCTTCCAGCAACTTCCACCCTGTGACATATTATAATGGCTCACTTCTTTTGTTTTCCTTGAGTGCCTTTCCTTTCCCTCCAGAATGAGGTCAGCAATTTTTATCTTCTTAGCTCTCTGATATATTTTCCCCAGTGCCAGCCACCTAGTAGATGCTCAATAAACACANTGCACCGGCAGATGTTATTTGCACCTTCCAGCAACTTCCACCCTGTGACATATTATAATGGCTCACTTCTTTTGTTTTCCTTGAGTGCCTTTCCTTTCCCTCCAGAATGAGGTCAGCAATTTTTATCTTCTTAGCTCTCTGATATATTTTCTCCAGCCACCTAGTAGGTGCTCAATAAACACGTGTTGAATAAGGAATAAAGGTTGGATGTGGGTGTTATTCACTGGCAGTAAGAAGCTATAATGGCCAAAGAATGCAAGGACATCTGAATCTAGGCCAACAATAGACTTCTTTCCCAGTGAGGTCCATAGGACGATGTGTACATAACCAAGGTAAGGCAAAAATTAGTGTAATATTTTATTGCCAGCTGACCTGGACACAAACCTCCAAAGGAGCTCTCTCCTCTGGAAAGCTGAGCTAGGCCAGTGGCCTCAAGTAGGGGCCTAAGAGGTCTTCTGCCACCTCATCCCCAATCCAGACTTTCAGTCTTATCCACCTTTGACCATCACCTAAAAGTTGAAGAGAGAGGGCCTCATAATACTTGTGTTGTGGGTGTAAGAGAGGAGAGGGCATTGGAATCCCAATCAGTAAGGAAGAGAGAGTAGGAGAGGGTCACCGCCATGTCCTGACCTTTAGGGTGCAGTAAATCTGCTACCTGGAATCTCACCGGTCCAATTAGTGTAAGAGGGGAGGGCACATCAGAGAAACTTTCCCTTCATCATGTCTTGGACATTAGACTGTGTGTACACAATTCATGTTGCTTTGTTACACTTGGTGAGCATACAAGCATTTTCTTGGGTTACTGAACTGCTGTAGTGTAAGGACTGGCCACCCAGATGTCCCAGACGCTCCCACAGCCCTGCAGAAGGACTACATGCAAAAGAATTGGGCTAACACAGTATCTAGTTCCCTCCCAGCCCCTTCCAGTTGACATTTCAAAGATGTTCCCCACTTTGGTGGGTGGCCTGGGTCTGAGCCAGAAGATTCCCCTTAAGGACTTCGGGGAGCATGTTGGGGAGGTGCCTCCCTTAGTGGGTGGTACCCTGGCTGCTACTCCCCCCTCAGTCAACTAACTCAGTTCAACAAACACTTCACGACTAGTTGGAGGCTGCCCTACAGAGTGGTTGAAAACAGAGCTGCTCCCGTTGCCAGCTGGGTGACCTAGGGGGATCCTATTACCAGCTGGCCTGGTGGCTCTGAACCTCAGCTTTGGTTCCAACTTTACTCAGTCTGGGGTTAACAGTAGAACCTATTACAGGCTGTAGTGAAGGCTCAATACTAGTTAGCTCTATAACTATAAGTGATCGGTACGATTGTATTCTAGGAAAATAGCGTTTTTAAATGTTTTTAAAAATGTTTTATTTATTTTTGAGAGAGAGAGAGAGAGACAACGTGAGCAGGGGAGGGTCAGAGAGACAGGGAGACACAGAATCCGAAGCAGGCTCCAGGCTCTGAGCTGTCAGCACAGAGCCCAACGCGGGGCTCAAACCCACGAACATGAGATCATGACCTGAGCCGAAGTCAGATGGTTAACCGAGTGAGCCTCCAGGCGACCCTCTAGGAAAATAGCATTATGCTCTCATGACTCTGAGCCTTTGCATATGCTACCTTCCCCCTTGAACCTGCCCTCGGAGCTCAGTCTCCATGTCATGCCCCCTGGGAAGCATTTTCTGACCTCCCTTTGCCTACTCTGTTTCCCCTGAGGACAGTCAGGTCAGGGATTCATTCCTCTGGGCAGCGCTGGTCCCTGGGCTTTCTTCTCTCCTAGCATATAGCACCTGCAAAACTCAGAACAGTAATTACTTAAAACCCACGCATGCGCATGCACACACACACACACACACACACACACACACACACACCATTGTCTTGAGCCCTGAGCTTCAGGAAGTAGGGGATTCTGTCTCTGAGAGTCAGTATAGCATAACAGTTAAGAGTTTTAGGAACTACACTGCCTGAGTTCCAAGCGTGCCTCTGCCTCTTTTTAGCCATTTGACCTTGGGGGAATTATTTAACCTGTGTCTGGGTTCCTCACCTGTAAGGGTGGGGACAATGATAGTAACAGTACTGCCTTAGACCAGGGCAGCCTGGGGCACCTCCTACTGGGATCCTTCACACTCACTTCCAGACTGTTTGGGGCTCATGGGACTCCAGAATTCCCTGCCCAAGTGGTCTCTACACCATCCACCTGCTGGGCCTCTAGGACTTCTTCCCTGGTGTGTTCTCCTTACGGCAGACAGCACTCCCAGACCTGAGCAGTGGCCAAAAGTCCGCTGTATGGAAGAGTTTTCTGAACTGAGCTTGAACTTGTGACTGGATTAGAAGAGAAGGGGACGGGGAACTCCTTTTGTGTGTTGACCCTACTCTGCACGAAGCCATGTGGTACATGATGCAATCCCTTCCTCCAGCTGCCAAATCTTCATTCCCATTTATCAAACTCATAAATGCCCATTGTGAGTGGAGTGTGCATG